>NW_027526203.1:321299000-321322482 GCF_048455015.1 Haemaphysalis longicornis
TCAGCAGGTTCCGTGCCTGCCCAGTAAAGTTCGTTCTACGCCTTGTCGGTGGTAGCGTGCTCGTAGAGACGGTCGCCAGCGTTCCCGCAACTCACGCCATCACACCAAGATAACTCTTCAGTAGAAGATAAGAAAAAAAGTTTTCCGATAATTCACGTGCCGAAGCCACACCTGCGCTATGAAAGGCGCGGTAGTGAAGGGCTCCGGATTAATTACGACAACTTGGAGATGTTTAACGTGCGCTGAAATCTCGTTTTCTGCTTCCATCAGAAAAACTGCGGCCGCGGTCAGGAATAGAACCATCGTCCTCGGGCTCAGTAACACAATGCCTTACTCACTGAGCCACCGCGGCGTGTTTTCAACCGCGACTGATGTCGGCACCAGCACAGGGTCATCAAACTGAAACAGGGGGAAAAGGATTAACGCCAGTCGCTCAAAAACCAAGGAAGGTATACATTAAAAGCAGATACGAGTTAGAATAAAGCCCAATATATAGCGTCTAATGCTAGAACGTAGGAACTATTTTTCGATATTGCCACGGGTCTTTTTCCTCCGCAAGCTGTGTTTGGCAAACGACTGAAGGCGCCACGCGGTAAAGTTAAAAGTCACCCTAGAAATAGGCACGGATATTCTCCCCGAAAGCAGTCATGTAATAACTCTCGGCGTGGCCCTATAGAGTCAAGCGGCAGAGCCGATCTCAGAATCGCAAAAAAAGAGAGAAAATCGTTAACCACTTGCCCACGTTACACAACGCTTTTCTGATGGAGGCGAAAAGCAAAAACACCCGTGTGTGCGAGGTTTCGGCGCGCGTTAAAGATCCCCAGTTGGTCAAAATTAATCCGGAGCCCTCGACTACGGGGCCCCTCATCGCCTGCGTTGCGTCGGCGCGTTAAACCCTACAATCAATTAAATCAACTTTACAAAACGCCTAACCAAAAGAACACGAGGAATGAGAGAGAGAAACGATAAAACTCATGCAGCCACTGATCGTCAGCGGGATTTCAGAGAGCCTACCATAGCACTAACTTACCCGCATCGAAGAAGATCAAATGAACACCATCATCAGGACAGCATGTAAGGCAGCCCTCCACCTCGCTATTTTTTCCGTGAGACGAACTGACAGCCGGTGGGCCACCAGGCTAACAGAATGGACACCCAGAGACGGGTCTACAAGAAGGGGAAGGCCTTAAATTTTATGGGAGGACAAAATAAGAAAATTGGGACGCAAAGAATTAAGTCGGGCAGCGCAACAGGAGCGGGGGAAGGTCACTGGGAGAGGCCTTCGGTCTGCATTAGACGGAAAGAGGCTGCTGATGACATGATTATGAATAGGTCCTCAAATTGCTCATTTACAAGCTTCTTGAAGAAATCAGTCAAACCACTCTCCTAGCACCAAGGGAGCGACCGGAAAAACAAAATGGGAACGGGTAATTGTATAGCAAACAGACCCCGGCCTCCGGAAAATAAACAACTGCACGCCATGATGGACGTTTTACCGATCCAGCGGCACCACACACAAACTCCTCTGTACCAAATACACGGATCCGAACCTACACAAGGACATGCGATATGGCAGGATCAGGTTGATTCGATTAAAGTTTTAAAATCATGAGAACACAGCATATACAGGCATTGGGATCTACAATAGTACGAGGCAGCTCTTGTCGTAGTTGACTACTCTGGCTGCTTTCGTGACTGCGTGATCATACTACGTACAGGGACGAAGAAGCGGAAGCAGGAGCCATCATCTTGGTAATCTGTCTAGCGGCAGTATCGAATAGAAGCATAAACATCATACCAGACTCCCAAGGGGCTTTAGGCTGTTGGCTGCAGGCAGAATACCTATACGCTTAGGTAAGATACTTCCATCCGCTATTAAGGAGTTACGAAGTCACCAGGACACCCGGGCACAAGCGTTTGAAAAGATCGAGGAACCGTCCAAGAGGCACGCGAACTCGCCCACCGTGCTCGTCGCGACGACGACTACCCCACTCCCCTCCACGAAAGAAGTTTATAACATATCGTAATCCTACGTCTAGGAACACGATCGTGCCCCGTGCTGCAAGGGGGTCTCAATGCCGAAGAATTGCAAACTCTGTTGATGATAAACCAACACAAGTATCTACAAATAAATGTGGGCGAAGATGTTGGGTGCGAACATAATACATAAACTTAAAACCCTGCTAAGTTCGGTAGAACATCCACCCTCTTCCACTCAATCTGGGCATGCACAGGGGTATGCTCAGGGGCGAACAACTCAAACGTTAGGTATTTCACTTCTATCGGAGCATGGGAGGCAGCTTTGACCAACTCGTTAGCTCAAAACCCAGTATTTCTTCTTCAACAAAGATCTTCACTCTGTGTTTCTCTCGACGCAAAAAAGAAAAAAATGTCCAGTACGTCACGGAGATTAGAGGATAAACACTTGGAAACACTGCCACTACCACCTGCTCGCTCTAACTGACGAACACCTTAAAGCCTCGACCTTCCACGCTCACATCTTAGACCAGAGAATCACAAAGGGCCCTTCTCCTGGGCCGCGGCGATTAAACACCCTTGCTTCAAGTCTTTCTCTTTTGTTGACCTTCAGTGCTCGTGAAGCATATATTGTAAGTGCAGCAATTCCGTTTCAAAACGCTCCCTGGGAGTCTAAGTAACGTTATGGCATCGTAAATTTAATACCCAAACGTAGATGTCATCTGCAACTTCTTTGGGGGGGGGGGGGGTTTAAATGCTGTAAAAGGTATGACAGGTAGATATGTTAAAACCAGCATTACGCATGAACTCTAAAAATGTCCGTGATGTGCTTCGCCACATTGCACCTAAATGACCAATCGCGGTGTCCGCGGGGAACAAATTTGGCAAACAAAGAGACCCGACATCATGTTTGACTCAAAAAATTGGCTGGCGATTACAACACTCCCTAATGAAATATTTGGGCGCAGCTGCAGTGCTCTGATGCAGCACTCACTTATGGGTTGTCTCGACGACAGCGATGATGAGCCTCTTCGTCGGCGGCGCGAAGTGAGTCTCAGGAAGGGACCACAAACTACGTCTTAAGCGAACGTACATCATAGTCACACGCACGCCCCCTCCCTTTTTCGCCAAGGGTCGTGCCGTCGAGTGCCTCGTGGAGGCACAGCATATTCTCCCTCCCCTCCCCCACCGCACATTTTCGGATAGGGCTAACTCGTGCCCCCCCCCCCCCCCCCGTGAACCGCCCTCCCCTCCCAATTTCGCGACACTGTCGTCGTTTGCTTTCTTTCATCGTTCGCTTTTTCTTTGACTCGTTGGTCTTGCTATCGTTCACTCGGTTACGCGGACAACGCGGCTCAGCCCAGAGACGGCCGCCAAAGGGCTGCGCCCAAAAATGTGGTCTGCGCTGCGACGCCGCGCAATGCAAATTGTCATGCTTGCCTGCGCGGTTTCACAGCGCAGACAACATTTTCTTAATCAGATCTTATGCTGGGTGCCATTATTTCCCTATTTCACCGCTGTGATCACAGTGATATTGGCATCCTGGTGGAGAGAAGCAGCCTGGTGGAGAGAGGTTGACGGAGCGTTTTCAGCTCCCCGAAAGGTGGCATGGGAAAAAATAATAAGCCAAATTAAAAAAAAAAAAAAGAAACGAGAAAAGGCAGCTACAGTGTTAAGCTGACCCTCGAATACGTAGATTGCACGAAGAATGTGGCTAGTAAAGTCCCGCCCGCACGCAACCTGCCTTTCGTCGGGAAAACAGGACGGCACCCGAATGAAGGCTTGCGTAAGCAGCGACACGCGCAACTTGTGGACAGCTGCGGGTAGATTCCGCATGCCATTACACTAATCTCGTCACATTTTGTAGCAATCCGGATGGTAAGTGCAGCAAGTTATATAAACTGATGAAAAACGTCGATTTCGAAGGGGAGTTGAAAGCTTCATTACTTATGTGCCGCGACGCATTGCCGCCTCGGTTCCCTGAAAAAAAAAAAAAAAAGCCTCAATAAGCTTGCGCTAATAATTCAATACGAGCCAGAAAAGAACGAATGAATGTAGGCCATATAGAAGCTTAACGTTTATCCCTGCTTCTTATTTACGCTTTGCGTATACCAGGCCGAAGCTGTACGGCCGAAATGTCTTGAGCCCACATATCCTATGAAGAAAACTAAATTAGGTACAAAACCCATGCATACATTATTATGCTCAAGCACAGCCTAACTATCAGACAGCCTTACTATCGTTTTGTATTGCTGCCGGTCAGACGCTAGGCGCGGAAATATGTCTCTCGAAGCCATTTGAAAGGCCGGTGCTTTGAAAGGCCGAGGTGCTTTGCCGACTCGAATGTCATTTCAAGGGAGTGCTACTAAAGAACGCGCTCGAGAAGCGTGGATTTGACAAGTTGAGTCGAAGGACGTTCGCTTCCGAGAAATTCTAAATGCTGGTGCAGCACGGGTATAAATCACTGGCTTTTGTTTGGTGAACTTCAGCTATGCCTGCATGCTTGTGACACTTCTGGAACCCGTCGCAGCGGTTCAGTTTCTGAGGCGTTGTGCTGCTGAGCACGAACCCGCGCACGCGGGTCTCAACCTAGCCGTGATTGTTTGTCTGATGAAAGTAAAAACGAAAACGCCGGGGCGTACGGCATTTCCACCTACATTACCTTTGGCACACGTACAAAAATTTAGCCACGCGCATAAAGGTTTTCTTGGAGGACAGCAATCAATGATTCATAGTCCTCGGCTGCGGTAAGCCTCACAGTCCACACGCGCCTTCAACGGGTGCAACCCCGAGGAATTACGTTTTGCTCGGCTGTTCGGCGAAAAGATTTGGCACCGTATTTGAATGTGTATATACGTGCATGCGCCGAAATATGAGCGCATTGCTCACTCGTGCGGCTGGCGCGTTGAGTCCAAAAGCAGGTTATGGTGGAGAGGGTAGAGGCCATATATGTTTGCGGATTCATTGGCCGCGTTCTCAGAGTTCGCGTTTATTCATTGCAGCGCGCCCGTTGTATTAACCGCCCGTATGTCTCTCTCGGCGCGATGCCTACGCGCGCGAGCGTTCGTTCCACTGCGCTGCCATTCGGGACCACCCGCTTGTCTTTCTCGGCGACAGCAGAATGGGCACTACTGGCCAGATTTCGCGGCGGCTTTATGTTCACTGCGCATTCTCATTCCCCCGCGGCGACCCTGCGATGTGCGCTCTAGTCATTGCAGCGAAGGTGAGTTCGCTAGGGAAATGCGGTGAACCTATAGCAGGGCACGTACCAGCCGTCGGCCCACAGGCAGTTGGTGGGTCTGGGCTTGACGCACTAAAACTTTGCAACGTGCCATGGTAATTCCCTGTAGGCGTTTTCCGGGAACGACCCGGCCCACTGCTTTGGCCGTCTGTTTGGCAGATTATGCATCACATTTGGCCGCAGTTATCTCTGAAGCAAGGGAAAATACCGGTACTTTATTGTAGAACATTTTATTTGCCAGGCTCAGCGCAAACTTATCCATACAATGTTTGCGTTACTAATGGTTCATTAAGACAGCCTCTGTATGTTTTCATTGCTCCAAACTAGAGCTCCGGTTTTGTTTAGAGCTTAGCTCTCCAATCAACAGATATTTATCTCTCTCGCTCTCTACTTCTCTATCTCTCCCCATTCGTACGTACGGGTGTATCGGCGTTCCCGTGGTAATCGTCACCCTAATGACCTCACAAACGCCTGGAGCAGAATTATCTGTGGGATTGCTATATTGCTGGTATAATACAGCACGCCATGCCGCTTCCCGCGAGTGAGGGGATGGAGCGCTATTCCGCCGCTCAGGATACACAGCGTTGGCGGAGCAGACAATAGGTAAAACGCGTCCGCCATGGTCGCTCTACAGATGCGCATCTCTCTCGAGGGATGGGTGTGCAATCATGGTCAGTCTCCTCACTACGGCCAGTTTGCATTATGCGAGCCGCATGTTGCACGGAGCGTATTCCAGAGAAGCATGTTTTTGAACACACAGATCACACGTCACCATTATTGACGTTCTTACCAGCTCTTTCGAGCGAGGAACAGACCCTCGATTCTCCCAATTTTTAAGGCGAAAACCTTAAAGGGGCCGCGAAGAAAAGATACAACTTTGCTCAGTTTGAACGAAGTATACCCTTTGGTAACTCGCTCATCTCTATGCCAACCGCGAATAACGTTTTTAAAGGAAAGGCGTTGTTAGTGGGACCGATAGTGTCCTGTCCAAAAAACTAATGCATTTCCCCATAGACCCGTGAAAGCTCCGGTAATATCTCTATATCCATGGGGCGCGGGTGAAACCGGGCTTCCATTGTGTTAAAACGGTTACTTGAAAATCAATTAAAAGGGGCGGTTCTAGATAGACAATACACGCATCGATCGTAAAGAAGGAGTGCAATAGTCAACCCTTATCTCATAAACCACGTATCGGTATACGCTTAAATCGTTCGTAGATGCGTTTACATAGTGCGCGAAAAAACGTAGCATGGGTTCGTTCTTCGTTCGCGATTTGGTTCTTGGCAGGTTTGACGATCAATTAAACGTACTTTCAGAAAAGCATGGACGTACTCTTAGTGAAGTTCTGACGCACTTCCGACGCACTTCTAGCATGGGTTCGTTCTTCGTTCGCGATTTGGTTTTTTGCAGGTTTGACGATCAATTGAACGTACTTTCAGAAAAGCATGGACGTACTCTTAGTGAAAGTTCTGACGCACTTCCGACGCACTTCTAGCATGGGTTCGTTCTTCGTTCGCGATTTGGTTTTTTGAAGGTTTGACGATCAATTGAACGTACTTTCAGAAAAGCATGGACGTACTCTTAGTGAAAGTTCTGACGCACTTCCGACGCACTTCTAGCATGGGTTCGTTCTTCGTTCGCGATTTGGTTTTTTGCAGGTTTAACGATCAATTGAACGTACTTTCAGAAAAGCATGGACGTACTCTTAGTGAAAGTTCTGACGCACTTCCGACGCACTTCTAGCATGGGTTCGTTCTTCGTTCGCGATTTGGTTTTTTGAAGGTTTGACGATCAATTGAACGTACTTTCAGAAAAGCATGGACGTACTCTTAGTGAAAGTTCTGACGCACTTCCGACGCACTTCTAGCATGGGTTCGTTCTTCGTTCGCGATTTGGTTTTTTGCAGGTTTGACGATCAATTGGACGTACTTTCAGAAAAGCATGGACGTACTCTTAGTGAAAGTTCTGACGCACTTCCGACGCACTTCTAGCATGGGTTCGTTCTTCGTTCGCGATTTGGTTTTTTGAAGGTTTGACGATCAATTGGACGTACTTTCAGAAAAGCATGGACGTACTCTTAGTGAAAGTTCTGTCGCACTTCCGACGCACTTCTAGCATGGGTTCGTTCTTCGTTCGCGATTTGGTTTTTTGCAGGTTTGACGATCAATTGGACGTACTTTCAGAAAAGCATGGACGTACTCTTAGTGAAAGTTCTGACGCACTTCCGACGCACTTCTAGCATGGGTTCGTTCTTCGTTCGCGATTTGGTTTTTTGAAGGTTTGACGATCAATTGAACGTACAGCCGGTTAAAGGCTTGTCTATAACACAGCGTTCGTACTCTCAGCCCTATCCTGCCCCGCCGGGGCGGGATTTGAATAAAACTACTGCGGAATTCTGAAGTCTTAGCCCTTCGCTTTTGCCTCCGACATGTTTGGAACGAGTATGTTTCGGCAGTTTTCGGATGTAGCTGGTTGAAGTTGAAATCGCTGTTATAGACAAGCGTTTTACCGTCTGTACTTTCAGAAAAGCATGGACGTACTCTTAGTGAAAGTTCTGACGCACTTCCGACGCACTTCTAGCATGGGTTCGTTCTTCGTTCGCGATTTGGTTTTTTGAACGTTTGACGATCAATTGAACGTACTTTCAGAAAAGCATGGACGTACTCTTAGAGAAAGTTCTGACGCACTTCCGACGCACTTCTAGCATGGGTTCGTTCTTCGTTCGCGATTTGGTTTTTTGCAGGTTTGACGATCAATTAGACGTACTTTCAGAAAAGCATGGACGTACTCTTAGTGAAAGTTCTGTCGCACGTCCGACGCACTTCTAGCATGGGTTCGTTCTTCGTTCGCTATTTGGTTTTTTGAAGGTTTGACGATCAATTGGACATACTTTCAGAAAAGCATGGACGTACTCTTAGTGAAAGTTCTGTCGCACTTCCGACGCACTTCTAGCATGGGTTCGTTCTTCGTTCGCGATTTGGTTTTTTGCAGGTTTGACGATCAATTAGACGTACTTTCAGAAAAGCATGGACGTACTCTTAGTGAAAGTTCTGACGCACTTCCGACGCACTTCTTCTCAACTTTCGCGCTTCTCTCAACTTTCTTTAAGAAGGGATGGCGAAATAGTTTGACGGAAAAAACACAAGAAGTATTGAGAATAACGTTCAAATTTTACGCTGCAGTGAAGCGCTATGAGCCAGCACTAAAACATTGTTTTCAGTGGGTTAACTGCAGGTTAGCATTCAAGTTACACGCTTAAATAAAACTAAAGGCCCCACCCCAATCGCCCCGTCATGTTTTTTTGGCAATGCGGCCACCAATCGCACCAACAAGATTCTGTGACGTCATAAAGGAATCGCCGGGGGGTGTCTGGGAAGTCGGCCCTGGTTCATATGTTTTCCTTAATATTCCCATTATATTTTCGAAGTCTGCGATAACATCAATATCGCGATCGGGACAAACCGGTTGAACGAAATTGTATTTGGTATTTTGTATTTATGCCTCCATTAAGTGCCCCATTATACGAAAAACCATCGTCGTTGTTGTTGTCCAGTGGAGAAAATGGCCTGCGCTGTAGAGTAAATAATAGATTTGATGGGATTTGAACCTTTATCTGCACAGTAGCAGCCAAGTGCTCTACCAACTCTGCCATCTCTCCGCATCTCTCCGCAAGTGTCCTTGCGTGTCTCCGTGCGGGCACAACCTACCACATGAAGATTTAGGAAATGGTGCAAATGCTATCGTGCATTTCTCAAGTTCCGGGATCACACTGCTTTTTATCGATCATTTTCACAAGCTTCATGTCGACCCTGTCATTTAGCGGACGAGTCTTGACCAACGTTAGAAACGTCATTTTCACTAGCTTCATGTTGACCATGTCATTTAAGGGACGAGTATTGACCCACGTTAGAGATGTTTTTACCGGAATCAACGCATTACACTTGATGCGTGTCGACAGAGTTGCCTTTCTTCCTGAATGGTGGAATTGTTTATTGGCTGGTTTCAAGTTACCTTATTTATGCTTAGCGACACACGGTCCGAAAAACGCCATGAGAGCACAGAAATATCTAGACATTGCTTCCAGCCCAGCGCATGCGGCCCTACTGATCGAAAGGGACGCGTATTGATACATACCTGCATTTATCTCACAATCAAATATTTTTATGGGAACCCCCGTATCTTCGACTTTTCTGTGTGTGCGTGTAAGTACGTGGGCGAGGATTTGGAGCCCGGGGTGGGAGTAGTAGTATTTACTCCTAAAACATACCGTAGGCTGGTGTGCTAAAATAATCCTCCAAAATCGCGGCCACTTTCATGCTCTTTTAGATATTAGGACTTCGAGCTAGATGGTTCATGTTCATGAAAAACAGCGCGAACAAAACTGGCCGCAGGAATAGAAACACGTAGGGCAGAAACGGGAGCTGTAGGACACATCAACCGTTTGTGCCTACGTGTTTCTATCCCTTCGTCCCGTTTTGTTCGCGCTGTTACAATTTTTAATTACTAATTGTCTTACAAATAACTCATAAAAATGTTGGTAATTCTTGCTGGCTCTCCATGTTCAGTAAGGCCGTGTTAAACGGCTGCATCCAGCTGCCTGATTGACGTAGCTCGAACATATCATTCAAAGTTTGACCGGCAGACCGCACAGGAAATGTGGGATTTTTGATGCAATTCTGAACAATAGTTGTGATGTCCGGCTTGAAAGTATGTATTTTTCAGTTATCACAGTCCTTAAAGGTTTCATGCCGATTTCAGCGCTGGTTCACTGCGTGTTCACTGTAGCTACTGTAGACCTTATAATGCATGTTGGGTGTGGAGTTATCGTCCCAGAATACCTAAGTTTCACAGCAGTAAGTATGGCGTCAAATTCTGCCTAGATATGAGATGACACAACCAGTTTAGCGAAATAAAATAGTTGTCGTTAATATTTCCTTGCTACTCCCGCCAACGAGTTGTGACGATCATGTTTTGCATATTGACATAGCGATAAAAAATTATTTGTAATGCATATTAGGCGGTAATCGAATGTGTGAGATTGTAAAATCTGGTTGCATATCAAGGATATAAAATACGCTGGGCCCCTGTAAAATGTAATGCCAGGTAGCTGCGATCGAGAGTTTACTAATGCTGAACCTACAATCCGACGTGGCTTCTGGAGTAACGCAGAGCGTTCACCAAATTTACCCGACCCATGCTTGCTTGAACAGTCATTCTCAAACGTATTTCACGAGGCCTGCACAAGAAAAAATTAGTGCCCTTCCACACTGTGAAGAAGGATGACCTGCGAAGCTCAACACAGCCCACGGTGTGCACATGACAAAACAAGCTTGTTTGTAATTTCCGATTGAGTACACTTTCAGGTAATTAACTGACTGAAATTTGGAATGACACGAGCTTTATTCTCGCGGATGAACATGGAGCTGTCTGTTTCCCTCCCGCGTCGTTTGTGTAACATACCAACCCAATGCGCTCGACCCCTGAGGACACCGGACAGGTCGCATTAGGCCATTAGACGTAGACGTTTAATTTCCCGCCAGCACAACAGAAAGGACATGAAACCTATAGCTGCGTGTGCACGCCCCCCACCCCTCCCTCTACTCCCAAACCGTGCACGCATAGATCGACAACATGTTATGTGCGCGTGCTTAGAAGTGAAAGACGCCGTCGAAAGATGTCGCTCTGAAAGCCCTTTACGCTGGGCAAGTAATATTTGATCACACGGCGTTACATGCGGGAAAGTGGCTATTCATCCCGGCGGGGATTCGAAATTACTCGACGAGCTGGAACCTCAGGCGCCAACCGCGGCGGCAGCGGCTTTGCATAGTTCTCGCGCCCATTCCCGCTTCTGTTCGGGACGACCCTTCTTCAAGTGCCGCTCTTTCTCCTACATGCGAACGACATGCGTCCCGCCCATAGCGAGTTAAAATCTCGAAAGCCTCGAACTTCATTATAGCGGACAAACATATCGCTCTCCGTTTGTAGGCATATTACTGTCTGTGTACACAGCAAGCCAGACCCAAACCGCTCGATTACGGAGGACAGTTGACAGGGTGCTTTGAGCCATGATACTTCCACGTTTAAATCTTCCACCAGCACAACGGGCGTGTTCTCGATAGCGGCATGAATCCCAGCCGCCCCCGAACTGTGCACACATAAGCCGGCTGCCGGTGATGGGCTCATTCTTAGGCGTGATACACAACGGTGAAAATGTCGCCCGAAAAGCCTTTCAGGCTGAAGAAAAATTATGGCTTACGCAGGCGTTCCAACCGGCCAAGTTGCTCCTCAACCGGAAGGGATTCGAGATACTCGGCGTTGGGGAATATGCGGCGGCAACGACGGCGGCTACATGCTCGGCAGCGGCGGCTTTCGGTCGTTTGAACGCCCATGCGCGCTTCTCTCGATTCTCCGCAATCACCTGATACCTGATAACTGCACTACCGCCGTTGTCAGCCGATTGCGCAACTTGTGAAAGAGGCATCGGTGGTGGCGCGGGGAATAAAAGTTGTGAAAGAAGCGTTGGTGCAGAGGCGGAGTCCCGGAGTGGCGCTGAGTAAAGCGCCTTCACCGGAATGAAAACTGGAGGGGGGGAAGGGGGGGGGGGGGGTGTCAGGCATATACTGCTTCGTAATAAAATGACCCGGAAGTGTATGTCGGGCATGATCAAGTTTTCAACATTCGCTACCTTACAAAATCATCTGCGCCATCGGTGCAACGCGTGATGCAAGAATGAGGAATTGTTGCGATAGAGTTTGCGAATATGGGCACCAGAATAAAATGCGCACGATGAACGGAGTCCTGTGCACTAATTCAAGGACAGAGTTGCCGCTGCAAAACAGGAGATGCTATATACGTGTCTGCTTCCGTTTTCCATGTGTTTCTATTTCAAATCCGTTTGAGAAAGAATGATTTGCTACCTGATTGTGTTCTTGGCCCCCGTGTGAAGAACAAGAGAATTTCGGAGGCAGAAGCACCGGAACAGAATGGCGGCGTGATCAGTCTTGGCACTGCCGCGACTGGCGGACAGACCTTGCGCTTGTCTTGTGCCTCAAAGGTGAAAAAAAAAGACGGCGGAAAATTATTTCCCTGTCGTGTTAGTATGAAAAAATCTCAGTTTGGAATTCCCGACCTTCATTGCACTAACTGTCTTTCTTCAGCATCCGTGCTTACTGTAGGAAAATACAACCGGATTTCGTGCCACCAAGCTTTATTAAGGGAAGGCCTTAGGTATCCCAGTCTGCAAAGAAGCGCCTTTGTTTTTGTCCGGTCAAGATAATGGCGGCCACTCTAAAGAAAAGATAACAAAAAAATACACTCGCGTGATGCGGTGCGAGGGAAACCGGGGTCTCCACAGTAGCAGCCCGGTGCTCTAGCAATTGTTCTTGCCGTTGCTATACAACAAAACTTTAGTTGAACAAAACTTGCTCAATGACAACCACTTTTGGTCTACTCAATGACGACGACAACGACAATGACAATAACAACGACAGCACCTTATGTAGAACAAAAGTTGTTGACGTTGTTGTTCCTTTCCTCGGAGCAATGCCCACGTCAAAGACTGGCCCGGATTGGGGAGCTTTGAGGGGATAATGTGCGCATTTTACAAAATTCACAACATTTACAAAACTACGATTTGCAAACGTAAAATATCTAGGATAGTGCTTGCCGCGTGACACCTGAACGTGATTGCAGGTGAGTTGAACAAAGGCACACCATCCGCGCAAAACCCAGATTCTAGGGGGGCTGTGGCGTGTTCCAGTCTTCTCGTTGACGTAATTCGAGTAGTGAGACGAAGAAATGAAAGCGAACAGAGGAAAACACGGTGGAGCAAAAAGGAAGCCTGCCGCAATAATTAATGCCAAAAGACGAAGAAGCGAAAGCGAAGAAAGGCAAGAAAATACGATGTAGCAGTAAAAAGTTGTTACAAAGTACCGCCAGGCTTTCGCCTTCAAGGCATGTGCCCGGAATAATTATTTTGCCGTTTGCCCTGCGGGGTAAAAATCATAAAGGAGGAGAAAAGGCAGAGTACCAGCCTGGTGTGTCGTCGGGTAGCGACGGGTAGTTGTGTTGTGCTCGGAACCAAGTCCAAAAGTCCAAGCGCAGGTCTCTCTGCGATGTCTGTCGTTAAGGAAATTTCGGAAAGGTGTCTGGTTCACAGGGTCCACTTGCTTTGCAGTAACACCATGGAAGCCCACGGGGCAAATTCTAAGCAAGCCAGATTTGCCTGTAACGTCGTCACGAAAAAAATCCTGGGCCACCTCCACAAACGGGAAATGTGGGGAGGGGCGAAGCATGCAAGTTATAAGCGTATGCAAAGATTGTAAGTCTCTCTTTTGCCACACGGCGCGCTGATTGGGCGCCAGAGAAGCGCCGTTGGGAGGAGCAACCGCCCGTTGCTGAGGCGGTGGCGCCCTCTCATGCTTTGAAACGGGTTTAAGCAATTTAATGACAGGCAGGTTGGCCGTAAGTTGTCTTCGTGTCGCACGCCGCAGCATGCTAAGAAGTATGTTTTACCGAAAAAAAAAACCTGGCGTTTAAAACTGATTTCGAGACGGAATTTAACCAATTTCTCTTATTAATTCAATTAAATCCTGATTGTTCCCATACTTTAAATTAGTATAAATCACGTTAAATTCTTTTGAACCAGTTTTATTCATTATAAACTTGTTTTTGGTCATCGTTTGACAACTTGGTTTACCGTGACGATATGAGGCGCCGACAGGAGACGCCGACCGCCCGAGCCCCTAAGGTGCTCTGCCCTTAAACGATGCAGCTAATCGGTATGACCGTCCCAGTCGGACTAGAGAGTACGTCGGCTGGGGATGCTTCGTCCCCTTCTGAAATGCCGGAAACCAAGGATCGCAGCGGGAGCTGCAGGGAGGTTCTCATATCCGAATACCTGCCCTTTGCCTGACCTCTCTGAAAGATGAAACTAAGATCGTGACAAATATCAAGGCCATCTACAAGGATAAAGTAGCGACGTGGGCGCGCAACCAGAAGCCTTTGCTTTAGCGACGAGTCTTCGTATCAGCTGGGCATTTCAATTCGCCATGTTTTTGGGTTTTATAGCCTACTGAATAAAAGTAAAACGTTCCTGCCTTCGACACCCAATCGCTCTGAAGTCAGCAAAAGTCCGTCGATGAGTCATGCCACGAGTCAGGTGTGTGGCGTAGCTTCTTTTATGTTTTTGTTCTTATTTCTCGTGTACGGGGAGGTAAATATTTTTTTTACCTGAGAATTTTTTCTAAGAGACTATATGCGGGCTCTTCTGCAAGAACGCTGGAATCTCCATGTTCTATAACTTCTCAGACACAACCGGGTTGAACCTGGTATACCAATCTTATTTGATGCCTAGATTTACATGTCACCTGTGTATTCAGAGCACATGGGAGAAGCGCTCTGTATATTTATTGTGCGCTCATGCACCCATTAATATATTGGCACCGACGCTTCGCCTTCGAGACAAGGGCCTTCACAAATTGCAAACAAGTCAAGGACACCTCCAAATGTCATGCTCTTTCCCATGGCAGGTCCTTCTTAACATAAAGGTATTTCTGATTTCATTTTTGGCATCTTTTTTTGCAAACACAGTAATTAAACCCCTCCCTGTCTAAAAACTGCAGAAAAAATTAAAACAGCTTTATTTTTCTGGTGGAGACGAGAAACGAGAACATCGATTTGTACGTTATTTCTGTAAAGAATTTCTAATGTGATCAAATAAGCTCCTCGCCCACAACTACAACGAACGTGATAGCCCATGTTTAGTTTCGGCGCGTACTCCGCCTAGTTCACTAAGTACAACAGGGGCGAGATGCCGAGAACTGCAGAGAATTCGATTTCGATCATGTGGCGCAATGGATATATATCGCTGGCAGAACTCAGCCGTACTAGTCAGGCGGCCAGCGTCCATCAAGCTTACTAGATGCACACACAGAACCTTGCTAGATGCAGAAGATGCGGACACAGAACACCTGCTGTGGACGTGCCCTTCATTGGAAGCGTTGAGAACACTACACCTTCGAGGCACAGGCCTCCACCTTGGCAGACCTCCATCGGTGGATATGATCCATCGGTGGATCTGACCTCCATCGGTGGATATGGGGACCCCACCACCCTCCCTTCTTGCGTTTCTTCGCTAAGGGGGAGTTAACTTATATATGTAATGCACTCTTTATGCCATCGGATATACTATCGCAATAAAAAAAGCTTACCAGGAGGAACTAGTAATGTTGGCGTCAATGTTGAAAGTACCCTCCCATCATGTCTCTCTCTCTCTCTATTATGCCCCCAACTCCTAAAAAACCATAAAACAACATCGGAAGGCAAATTCTTGAATACCTTGTACCAAGAAGGTAGGAGCGAAAGGCGGGTAGTCATAGGCCCTAACAAAAAAAATGTTTCTGCTTTTAGGCCTGCGGTGACACGTCCAACAAACTCCGAATGCTTAGTAGTAATTTATAAGACATAACCTTTGTTTTTCAAAGCAGTACCTCGGTGTGGAAGTGCTAAAAACCAACTATTAAAACTTGGCGTTTAAAGTGCAGGAGAAGCATGTGACCCATTATTGGGCACGTAATTTTGCTTAGCATGGTTTGGGTTTGGGCTAGGTGGTAGCGTTAATCCATGGCTTCGTGCAGCGAATACAAACGGAGAAGGATAGATGGAGGCGACGGGCACAAATGCTAAATTTCCGACTGAGCTTTATTGAATGAATGTGCGGATTTAAACGCGGAAGCGGGGCATTATTGCAAACAAACAAATAAAAGAAGAGAAGAGAAGGAAGGCATCCTGAAATTTGCGCACAAAATTATTTGCACAACGATGGGACGTCGACAAAAGGCAGCACAAAGCATTGACTAAGGTGGCACCCACTGACCTTTTAGATAGCCAATCTCCTTATGAGACAAGGCCACGGACGGTCCGGACGCGCAACGGTCCCCCAGGCGTGCTACTTCGGCCGCCTAAATTATTTCCCTAGTCTTCTGGTTGGCGTGTCCAGTTACGACGGCACAGCTCTCAAAGAGGGGCGTACAACCGCAATCGCGGTTATTTACTTTTTCGTATAATAAAGTGAAACTCAAACTGAAA
Source organism: Haemaphysalis longicornis (assembly GCF_048455015.1). Taxonomy (NCBI): domain Eukaryota; kingdom Metazoa; phylum Arthropoda; class Arachnida; order Ixodida; family Ixodidae; genus Haemaphysalis; species Haemaphysalis longicornis. Next base: position 321,315,307 of record NW_027526203.1, read on the forward strand.
CTGAATGCCCAAGCGGCCCTTGACACCATAGAGTTTCTTAGTAAGTGTAATAGAGAGAAAACTGCACCTGTGAATCCATGTCGTCGTGGGGAGTTATGAGAACACCCCTGCTTCTTGCTTGGGCTTGGGATGACAATTTGATTCTGCAGCTGTTTTTAACACGAAAGTGTTTTATTCCGGGATACACGAAGATATCGCTGACGTCATATCCGTCACGGAAGTGACGCCAGTACAACGAAGCAAGCGGCCTGTAAATGGTGCACCCCTGCACACTGGGTCTTCTTGCGGAGAAGCAACCTTTAGTACTAAAGAGTACGTTATACTTAGGGCTATTCGTTTTCGGGTTTTATATTTTAACACAGAAGTGTTTTATGCCACTATACCCCAAGATTTCAGTGACGTCATATCCGTCACGGAAGTGACGCCAGTACACCTTTCCCGAAGCGACCCGCCAGCTGGACGTCGCTCGCCAAGCACACCCACAAGGCAGCCGCCGACCCGCAAATCATGCTCAGCTGCAAATTTCGCTGCACATTTCACTTTCGTCTTTTTACTGATTCCTATGGCAGAGGAATCAACCAGTTTTTTTGGATTTCCTTTCTTCACTATGCCTTAGCACGTCTACGAGCTACAAGGTAGCCGAAATCCTCCCTGTTCAGTGATAGCCGTGAGCCGTAACAACTTCATGTTCGGTGAAAGAGCAGGTAGTGCGTGATCGTACCTAACGTTGGTCATGCCGGAATCGAAGGAACGTCTGAGTGAGCTGGTAATATGTCGCCGCGAATGTTGTAGATGACGAAAAAAAAAACGTACTTCAACGAAGACAAGATATGACCCGTCCTATTTTGTATTCGTCCAAAAATGTTTAATGTCACGTTTTGTTTTTTTCTTCAAGTATGAAGCAACTCACTCAGGAACAAAATTTGTTAAACTGTAGCTGACGGTCGGTGCACCGGTTCACTACAAAGGCGACGTTTTCGTAGGCACGCTCAAAAACATTTTCAAGATCTTCAAAAAACCTATTATTTGAAATAATGGTAAAACAATAAAATAAGAGTATATAATAAGTTTAACCCCAAATATTGACATTGTTGTTAACAGCCAGCTTGGTGTGCAGAATAGCATGCACAACCGTTCCGCAAAAAATATGCTTTACGTCCTTTTTTCTTACATTTAAATTAGCCTGTTTTATTTTCTACGTAAATTATAACACACAATTATTTGCATTTTGTGGCACTGTGTTCGAATATATGGCCGCTAAAACGTTTCTATCCAAGCCAATGACGAAACTAAGGCGGGCGCACGGTATAGTGGAGGCCCATGACGACACTGACGGCCTTGATATGAGCCGCATAACGCTAGTGCTAGATTCCTCTCTAGCGCATATTGTAAGAAACGCTGTGCTGGCAACCTTATGAACGTTGTAGTCGTGCTCACGGAGCCGGTCGTTCAGGCAACGACCTGTTGACCCGACGTATACTCTATGACACTTCAGAGGAATGGCGTACACAATGTTTCCTACGCATGAAACGAACGGCGTATTGTTATTCTTGTCACACAGTGGCTGCCGAGGAGCTGCGTGGTCATTTATGCGGCACCAGCTTAACAATCTCGTTTGGGTGGAACACACGTTTACCTCAGCTTTCGCACCAGTCTTCTTCAGCTTATGCGATAGGTCATGAAAGTACGGGATCACAACGAGCCGTTTTTTGTTGACAGGGCTATCAGCGCCGTTATGCGCCTCAAGCTCTCAACTTCGACCGGCGTACTTGATATTCCTGAGTAGGCCCTCAGCTGGAGAGGTAACAAGCTGCTGCGGGAACCCAGCTTGGCGAATTCGCTTTGCAGCGCATTTGTCAAACATAGCTTTGCCACCTCCTGTTTCACCAAGCGAGAGTGCCCCGACGAGAAGGGTAGCAACGGCTTACTGGCGCGTGGCTCGTAGCTCCAACACACATGCTCACCCGTGAAAAAGTGCTTCATGTCTAAAAACCTCAAGATGCTACCTTCAGGCAGTTCGTGCGTCAGCTGAAAATGTTAAAGGCAGCTCTTAAAAGTGGTTAACACGTTCGTTACGTGACAGGGAAAACTTGCTTCGTCACACGCGATTACCGCAATGAAATCAATTACATAGCCAAAGGCCCTGACAACATGTTCTCGGTCCAGCAGCCCGGATAATCGCCGATCGTATTGAGCTAGTAACAAGTCACTGAGTATAGGCGCGATGCAGGATCCTATACACGCCCCGCGCTTCTGGATGCACGTGCCTGCATAGGTTGACTGAAGGTACGATGCCAACAGCTCCAGAAAGCCCACTACACTAATACCTGCAGTGTTCTGCACACAAAACACAAGTTAGCCTGAATGGGAGTTTCTTGGCTGGAATACGTCTTTTAAACTCCTCACGACAGGCGGCCTGCTCCCACGTGTGGTAGTATGATGGTGGAAAAACTGCCAGTTTACACCGGGGGCCACAAGCCATCGTAAATAAGCGCATTTACCACGGTTGTACCTCTTCACAGAACGCAGTATCTGGCTGTGATTACTGCGTTTGTCCTAATGGGAGTATTAAAAACTCCCACGCCACCTCCATTTCCTTCTCCTGCTCCTTCACCCCTTCCTCCTCTACGCGTCCTTACAAAATGGCTGCCAGTTGGTGTCGTGTGTCGTGTGAGCTCCAGCGCCCCCGAAAATTTATTGCCAGTGTGAACTTGCGGCCGGACGAACGGATGTGAAGTGCTTCCCAACAACCGAAGTTCGTTGCGAACATTGTGGAACCAGTCTGGACTGACGTGCGACGGACTGCAACGTCGCCTCCGTGTCACCGACCTTCGAGCCGACGGAATACGCCAGCGAGCCGACGCGAGGCCTAAATGCAGTGATCGCTGAGAGTGGCTCGTTAAAAACAACGCGGTTGTGCCTCTGCGAGGTGGTTCAAGGTAAGATTTTCACGTTTTTTATTGTACGCAACATTTTTGGAACTTGTGCTTCTTCTAGCGTCAAATAAACTCAACGTGTTTCCCGCGCCACTGCACGGGCAATTCTCCGCCACTGGAGGTGAGCGTTGTGCGTGAAAGACGGCACCATGCCCGGAACGTCATTGGGGAGGCCGAATGGTGTGAAAGAAATGCGTATTTGCGCGGGTCTCGAGCAGAACACTCACTCATTCACACTCGCAAGCAGAATGAAAACTGTCCGAACTCTGGACGGCTGTTAGGTGTTTTTGTTAGGCTATGTCTGTGGCTTACTGGCAAGCGAGGGTGAAGTTGGCCGGTCAAACGTCGCAGGGCGGCCGCTTTTCTTGAGAAGTAGGTGTGGTGCCAGCCGCGCCTGCTACGACGAGGGTGACTGCGGCGTGCCGCCGGCGATTAATTGCTGTCACTGGAAAGGGAGAAGGTCGGGGCCCCGTGGGAGCTCTCCGTACGCTAGGCGAGTGTAACTATAACCAGCAAACGCCATTCGAGGGAGCATTCTGCAGAGTCGACAGACGACTGCTTATTTTATTTATTTATTTTTTTTGAAGGGGGGCACGCGCAGGCGTCACACCGACCGAAATTTTTCCTTAACTTTCGGTGAGGGGAGAGAGGGGCAGTGCGGGGGGTAAAACCTGAAGCTCGTTCCCAGAACACTACACGCAAGGAAAAGAGGGAAAGGAAGCATTTTGATAAGTTGGTCGCCACAAGGGTAGCGCACCTTTTTGAACAGCAGAACACTTCGTTTTGCCGAACTAGTGAGCGCAGGTGTCTCGGACAGAAGTGCAATTTTGCGTAGCTTTAAACAAACATTCAGACATTACGGAAAGTTGGACACAAGAGTGACAAGTTCAGCGTCTTTACAGTGCCGTTTCTTTTTTTTTTTTTTTTTCAGGTCAGATGCCCAATATGCTTCTGTATTTGTTACCGCAGATTTAAAGCGTTTTGCTATCCCTCTACTGAATGTGCTGCTGTGGCTTCCAGGGGTACGTGCCAGAGGGTGCGGCAACATCAGCGTTTGGGAGGCAGGTGCAAGCAAACAGCGCACCGACGACATGCTGACCTCAATGTTTGCAAATGGCTTAAATTTTTTTCGTTGAGGAGTGTTGTAGTAGATAAAGTTCTTACCAAGATACCTTGTGTTCTCGATGTAGGTGTTTTGTTGATTCAGTGTTTTTATTGTCTTATTAACGTGTTCACACGTATATCGTATTCATGTAATTTTTATGCAATAAACTGACTGTGCAGAAAACAAACTTTTCACGTTTCGCCATTCAACGTTTGAAGCGGAAAAAGACTAGAAATTACGTGATCCCCAACGAAAAATAAAAATGCGGCCTGTGCCCTTATTAAGAACTCCCAAATGCAGTAATAAATTCCACTGCAGCGCCATATATGAAGCTCACAAAAACACACACACAAAAAAAACCTCGGATGCAGGTCAACACTGCTCCCAATGCGCCCCCTGAAAACTCCCAGTTGGAGGAATCAATACACTCCCAATGGTACCCCCCGGAAACTCTCATTGTAGTGGCAGTAAAATGAAACTCCCATATGCTACTGAAAAAACTGCCGAAATAATGGGAGTAAGGCGAAACTCCCATTGGAAGGAGTTTTGAAAACTCCGAATTGGTACTGAGTTATGACACAAGCCATTTACTCCCATTCCGGCTTATTTGTGTTCTGTGTGTGGAAGTCTACCGCACCAACCCTGTCGATTCCGGCTTCTACGCACTCAAATAATTCACTGTGAGGCAGTTAGTGATACAAATCCTTTAAATCAATAGAGAAAGCACTTATCAAGCGAGGGGAGCACTGCTTCAGGAAGGCAAACACATCACCAGAACTGTAGCCACGGTCATCTGCCAAGTTCCCCGCTGCGAAATCATTACACGCTGGGGCAAGCCACCTCACGCGTCTTGGCCAAAAAAAAAGAAAAAAAAGAAAAGAAAGCAGAGGTTAAAAGTAGAACTGAGTGTCTCATTAGCTTTTATATGAAAAACCTCGTTTGGCATGGCAATAAACCCTCCCTCCGTATCGGCCGACAGAATGCGTGAATTATTTTCTTTTACAAAGGACTTAACGCGCCGCAATGGTAAACTCCTTTTAGGGGGCCTACCACGCAACAAAACATCCACTCCAGCGGAAACATATCGATCGTGCGAACTTTCAGGGGCTACCGCTGACACAGCTATAACCATAGTCAATAGATCAGGCGCTGCCATTTTGGGCTCTACCGCGAACTTAGGCCTTAGGCACAGGGTCTGTTTCACATACCCAGGAAGGGATACAACATCGACGGTGTGGACGTTGTTTCCAGGGGCAGGTCGCCGCACAGATAGGGTAGACCGGAGCTTAGAGAGCACGGGGTTCCGAAGGGCCTCCATGGCATCATTTATACGGACGGAGATTTCCCTGCACTTCTTTCTCACGCAGACGTGCCGCTCCACGTTGATGACTTGAGCATGCAAGGAATCCTTGTACATGCACGCTTCTCGGTGTTATTCAGACCTCAGTATTTCGCACAGCTTCGTAGCGTATTTTCTTGGAGGGTAGGCACCTCCACACAGCAGTCGTACCTCCTGTGGAACTTGATGGGCGCGGATGTAGAATGAAAACATCCGAGCTGGACGCACGGCGAATGCGATTAGTGGGATGGGAGTGGTAGAAGGTAGATTAACAAATCAGAAAGGGCCCATTGTACTAGAAATATAGCTTAGCCCCGTTCGGGTAAGGGCTAGTTGGTAGCGGCAATCCATGACTTCGTGTGACAACAATGCGTACGAAACGTTGTGTACGCCATTCCCCCGAAGTGCCGTAAAGTACATGCCAGGCAAACAGGTCGTTACCTGAATGACCGGCTCCGTGAGCAGGGACTACAACGTTCAAAAGGTTGTCAAGGGCACTTGGGCATTTATTGCCGGGATTGCGGTTGTACTAGCTCTTTGAGATCTGTGCCGTCATTGCTCGACACGCCAACCAGAAGACTAGGGAAATAATTTATGCGGCCGAAATAGCACGCTTGGGGGACCATTGGGTGTCCGCACCGTCCGTGGCCTTGTCTGATGAGGAGATTGGGTATCTAAAAAGGGAGTGGGTGCCACCTTAGACAATGCTGCGTGCTGCCCTTTGTCGACGTCACATCGGTACGCGAATAATTAAATGTGCAAATTTCAGGATGCTTGCTTCTGTTCTGTTCTTTTTCTTTGTTTGTCTACGATAATGTCCAGCTCCCGTGTTTAAATTCGCACATTTTTTCTTTTCAATAAAGCTCAGTTCCAAGTTTAGCGCCTGTGCCCGCCGCCTCCTTCGGTCCTTGTCCGTGTTTTGCGCTATACGAAATCATCGTAATTTTGGTCCGCAACAAAACTATTTATAGATATTTATTCTACATTACTTCCATGCGTTTGTTAGGTTGGCAAAATTTGGACAGGCATGTAAAGGATGCATAGCCTATCTCACGTGTTGGGCGACCACGCTACAACGGTCGGTCATGGTCCCAATGAAGGCTCTGAGGTTTGTGCCACCTACAATTACAGTCACGACGACTATTTAGCGTCGTGACGCCTGTGGCGGCTCTTTTGCGCAGACTTGTAAGCTTGCTGCTTTTGAAAGCGTTTGTCACATACGTGAGGTTCCTTTTAGTCAGACGTAACCGCTCTGTGTTCGCTTTTCTCCTCTTTCTTCAGGCTCTTTGTCACTCCCACGCACCATGCTCTTACGACCGATATAGTCACGTATAGGAGCGGCCGATCTACACAGCCTTGGGGCTTCTCCTAGCGAGTGACAGCGCCTCTTGCAAAGGAATACGGAAGGGGAGAATGGGAGGTGTAGGGCCTCTTTCCGTATAAATAGAGTCCCTCAATATGCTCCTCGAACGGGATGTAGAGAAAGAAAGGAATGAAAGTCTTCAACAGGCGGCATGAAAGTCACGCCTTCACAAGCGAGCCATCGAGGAGACAAGTAATACTGTTCCCTCCATCAACCTAATCTCCATTGAACCCGCTCCATTCGCTCTTTGCTTTTCCAGAGCCCGCCAAAGTTGGGCCAACGCGTGATCTGTGACACAATTTTTCAGGTGCCCTAAATGCCTGCGCTTCTGTGATTCGAGGTAGCTTTTAGCAGATCCGCATGCATTCGGCCGCATGTCATTATCTTCTACGTCATCGCGGACTTCCGATTCGGTAAAGATGTTCCCTGGCTG
>NW_027526203.1:321322582-321347520 GCF_048455015.1 Haemaphysalis longicornis
GTGTAGGTGTTAATTGTCAAACGTGATACACAAACATGGCGAAGAAGCAAATAACTCTGGCGCAAGCGGCTCAGAAGCAGGCACGTCCGTCGAATGAACCGGCATGCACTGGGCGACAGGTTGCGCATAGGTGCTTTCCTGAACGAGGCCCCAGTATTCGCTTCGTTACTGGTCTGGCGATACACGTAGTTACGCTTACTGCGTGATAATACAGGTACGGCTGTGCGCCTTCACATCACACGGATTCGCCGAGAGCTCCCAATATAGCTTTTCCTTATGCATGAGGGCGCGCGAACTCCCCACATCGATTGCACCAACACTCGGCCAATCACATGTGCTTATACAGTGCCGCCCTTTACGCGCTTGGTACGCGTTCCGGATGACTGCGAGTATCGGATGGCGCTTCGGCATTTCGGGCTCAAGTGAAGTCAAGCTCGAGCCGGGGAAATTTGACCGAGGAAGCGGTAATAACATCTACCACGCGCTATCGTAGTAAGCTACTGCCTAGCTACGCTATTTGCATCATGCGACCAATCACAAGTGAATCATACAATATTTTATGTGCAAACAGCTTTGCAAATCTAGACCGGCCTTCGCAATTTTGAGTGACATGAAGCGCAGCCAGTAGGAATAATATATTTTCAACAAGTGTAGGTTATAAATGTTCTTACTCCCAAAAATAATTTCAGTACAAAAAATTGAAGGGGGACTCATATAATATATATATAGAGAAGAAACCTTATTGTAAAACCGCCAACTATGCAAGGGTCCCAGAAAGGAGTTTCTCTGTCAGCTGTATGTGTGCAGGGTTGCGGAAGAAAGCATGTGACAAGATAGTATTTTGCAACCCTCCCGACTCACAAAGCATTATCTGGTAAGGGAGTGAGGTGTTTTTTTTTATTGACTTGGTGTTTTCTTTAGGGGGGGGGGGTGGATTCTGTCTACTATGCTTGCAGCCCAGTTAACATCGTATGAGCAAAGAATGATAGGCGAGTTGCACGTGCGTAAAATGCCCCAATAAATAAGCTCAAAAATGAAGACCAAAAATACAGAAAAATTCAAAGCCCCTTTCATATATCGAGAAAGATGGTTTAAACGCTTAGGTTTGTCGAAATTAGGCAAGTGGGTGTTTGCGGTTTATTTGTTTGAATTCTTGATATTTAGAAGTTCGAGTAGCTTAGAGAATGAGTAATGCTTTTTCTTTACACTTTACACAAAATCCAAATTGCTTTGACAGTGTCGGAATGGCGCAGTCGGATAGACGTCGGCTTCATAACACGAGGGACCCAGGTTCTATAAGTGTTTTATTCCCAGATACACAAACATTTCACATTCGTCATATCCGTCACGGAAGTGACGCCAGTGCAAAGAAACAAGCGGAGTGTAAAGGGTGCACCCCCGCATACAGGGTCTTCTTGCGGGGAAGCAACCTTTAGTACTAAAGAGTACATTACACTTAGAGTTGTTCGTTTTCGGGTTGATATTTTAACCCTAAAGTATTTTATGCCGGGATACACCAAGATTTCACTGACGTCATATCCGTAACAGAATGACGGCGGTGCACCTTTGCCGAAGCGACCCGCCAGCAGGACGCCGCTCGCCAAGCACACCCACAAAGCCGACGCCGTCCCGCAAATCATGTTCAGCTGCAGATTTCACTGCACATTTTTATTTCACTTTCGTGTTTTACTGGTTCCTATGACAGAGAAATCAACCCCAGATTTTCCTTGAGGAGCTTTATGAGCCTTCACTTATCATCATGATCATTGTTTGGGAAACCAATTGCGTAAATTTGGCTTTCCTACAGTGCGTTTTGGCGCGACACCGATCGCCATCAGTGAGGCACAGAAAGGTTCGCTTTAAAGGGGCCATGAAGACAAAATACAAGTTTGGTTCATTCGAAAGACTGCCTCGTTAGAATAACACTGAGACCACTTTTACGCAAACTTTACTAAAATAAGCTATATAATGAGAGAAATCGATACTAGGCATGTTACACCCTACTTTTGCGCACTGAAGTTATGGCATATCATGGGCAGCTCGTTGCGATCGGCTGAGGCTGATAAAATCCTACGCAAATTAAGCAGGGAAGACTCATAACTTTGCAGAACGAGCTATTTGAGCTTAGATGTAGTGCACGTACTTTTTATAGCAGTAATAATGGTGATGTAAACAATGAAAGTTACGAACGAGCACGTGAACATAGAAGCACTAGTGCGTACGGCGCGCACTATCCCGGCTGAAGCTGCACAGCCACCGGGCCCATTGGGCCTGTCTGACACGACGCTGGCCAACTGGCCTAAGGACATCACCACTTACGGGACTTGTTTGAAGAGAGAGAGAGAGAGAGAGAGAGAGAGAGGGAGAGAGAGAGAGAGAGAGAGAGAGGGAGAGAGAGAGAGAGAGAGAGAGAGAGAGAGGGAGAGAGAGAGAGAGAGAGAGAGAGAGAGAGAGAGAGAGAGAGAGAGAGAGAGAGAGAGAGAGAGAGAGAGAGAGAGAGAGAGAGAGAGGAGAGAGAGAGGAGAGAGAGAGAGAGAGAGAGAGAGAGAGAGGAGAGAGAGAGAGAGAGAGAGAGAGAGGGGGGGGGGGGGGGGGGGGGGGGCGACCCAGTGGAAAGATTGGAAGCGAGTCATGTCCGGGCTGCCGAAAATGGGGTTCTGGTGGGCCGGGAATGCGCTCAGACGGGTATTCCCCAGGAGTCAGGTCTCCCCACGTGGGCAATGTGCCTCATACAGAATCTTTCAGGAACGATTGCTACCAAGCGTAATAAAGGTAAGCGAGATACCGTAAAAACAAAGCAAGTGTGGACAGCGGTCTCTGAGCGGTGTTCTGGCGCAACCTATGAAGGTGCACAGTATACAAAAGACAGCAAAAGAAAGTTTTCGCCGTTCGCAGCAGCCTTAGTCAACATACTAACTTCCGTTTCAGGTTTCTTCCGCGACCACGTCCTCGCTGACGTCACGAAACACGCGATTTAGCGGGACATTTAAAATTTTGGCTTAAATTGTTTAATTTCTCTGTCAACAACTCATCGTTTGCTGCCGGTCAAGCGCTGGGCCGCTATAAAACACTCAATCTTCCAAATAAAACAAACTTGCATTTTGTCTTCAAGGCCCCTTTAAAACCACATGGGCGGGCACTAATTCCAACTGAAGTTTGGAACAAAGCCGTTTATCGAAGGAGGCAGCCACACGGATTTGCAGCTCTTCAGCGTCCAGCCACACTCAAACACGCACACACCTACGTATACACGTAGGAAGGAAAAAGTTAGGGGACAATACCACCGCACCAGCATGAAGCCTTGTCATAAAAAGTTCAGTTCAGTTTATTCCCAGAAGCATCTGGACGACTTCCTGGCTAAAAGCTGCTCGAGCAGCTTGACAAAGGCGCAGGAAGCCGTTACAAGGCATGGAGGACGGACCACGTAACACAGATGTAATCATAACTAACAGAAAAACAAAAAACAAAAATAAAACACGATTTCAATTTAACAAATCAGTTCTACAAATTTCATCAAAGATAATCAAAATTAGATGAAGGAAACACAGATTAGAGAAACAGGCCACGAACAGAATGAATAGTTTACATTATCAATAGGAGATTCAAGCACACTGTAAATAAAAATTAAAAATAATACGCTCGAAATATGTAGGAAAAAACATGATTCAGAACACAGTGCATAATCGATTCCAAACACACAGTAAACATACAATAGGACAGAAAATACAGAAGTAAAAACCAGTTAGGTTCAGTTACAATAGGCCAGGAATACAGAAGTAAAAACAAGCTAGGTTCAGTTACGATTGCAGGATGTATGTTCGAAGTTGTTTTCTACTGTACCCAGAAGTATGTTGGTGTCTATTTAGTGTCAAGGGAACATTATGAGATAATGACTGAAACTTGTAATTTGTACGAAAATGTGGTATAGCCCATATATCGGTGCAGCGTGTTTTAACAGTCGATGAGTAATGTTGTAATGATGCAAGCGAGGACAGGTAATTAACGATTTGAGGTGAGGAGCAATTAAAGATCTGTAATAATCGAAACTCATACATTTTATCGGCGCGAAGTACGTTATTCACTAGAAATGCCTCTTTTGTCGTGTCGGTGCGTTTAAGATTTGATATTTGTCGTATAATTCTTTTTTGTATAGTGACAATCTTATTCATATTTCTTTTAGTTGTGATAGCCCACAAAAAGTAAAATCTAATTCGGCCCAGACGTCACTGTGCCACGTAACCTTGACATGTGAGAGCGCGTTGGCTCCAACCGAAAAACGCCTGCATGAAGCTTCGAAAACAAAAGTACCGTAGGTCACGTGCATGGTCACATGCTGGACCGACTCCGGCGGCTCGGAAAAGGGGAACAGCGATGCAGCTGCGTCAATGGAGGTGGGACTGCGCAGACAGGATGGTTGACGTCATGGTGTCCCTTAACTTTTTTCCTCTATGCCCACGTACACTCCCAGAAACAAAAAGATAACACTCCAGAGAATACGTGCAATGATGACGAGAGGTGTAGGGTTGTGGGGGTGGAGGAATATAGCAGATGGGGCTGCCGATGTTGTCTGCTCGTTCATCTTCATCATATGGCGATCGGGTGTTGCTATGTGGGTGTGATTTACGAGTGCGATTTCAGTCATGGCATGCTTTTGATAACACGACAGCAAAATGTTTGCCCAAGGGGTGATATGGGTGAGTAAAATTCTGGTCTTTAGATTGTCTCATAAAGTGCCGTAAGCGCCAGTGGCTAGGAGGCTACGAGCCACTGAGACTACGAGCCACTGAGCCACTGTGGCGGGTACGTGGCTATGGCGTTGCGCTGCTGAGCACGAGGTCGTGGGTTCGATTCCCGGCCGCGGCGGCCGCTTTTCTGATGGAGGCTAAAAGCAAAACGCCCGTGTGTACGAGATTTCAGCGCACGTTAAAGATCTCCACGTGGTCAAAATTAATCCGGAGCCCTCCACTATGGCGCGCCTCATCGCGTGCGTTGCGTTGGCGCGTTAAACCCTACAATCAATCAATCAATCAATCAATCAATCAATCAATCAATCAATCAATCAATCAATCAATCAATCAATCAATCAATCAATCAATCAATCAATCAATCAATCAATCAATCAATCAATCAAATCAAACCAATCAGCTACGAGACCTTCTACTTGCTCAATTGATTTCCCGCGGATGATAGCATTTCTCGGGGTACTGGCTTAAACACTGACGTTGTAAAATTTTGTCGCCACATAAAAATCCTGTAACCAGAAGAGGAGTTCCCCCATAAGGCATTGGTGGTCTCTCAAAAAATTTCGGGCAATCATTCCTATCGATGCGGTAGTGTCTGCGCTGCAGTACCATACCACTGCTGTGACACGTGACGGATTTGTGTTGACGAACTGAATTGACGAACTCCGGCCGAAACAGGGGCTTCGCTCATGAAAGGATACGGGTAATGACTTCTGGTGGAGCTCCGTAGAGGTCCACGGTATCCACTAAGGAACCGCCTCTACAGGGAACTGTTCAAACTAGGACATCAATTTTTTGCTGAACTGCTGGCTAGCGTGGAGGCACGCCATAAATTTTAAGATATTCTTTGAATTTATTTTATGTGGGATACAAACATTTTCATGTAACATTTTCTGTATGTTTGACTACAAGATATTATTTAGAAATTTCATTTCTGCTTTTAAACCTCTTTCTTTGCATTAATAATTACATGTATTTAAAGGCGAATGTACAGCCTCCCAAATTTTTAATAATATAGCGGGAGCGACGACCGACCGGCATGTCAGCGCCTTATCACGGTGTTCAGCAGCGAAATAGGGGAGAGTACGCGCACGCGCATAGGGCCATCTGCTGTACGAGTGTCGTCTGGTACGCGGTATCCTTGAGAGTGTCACCCCCCTTGCCACTGCATTTGAATGACTTCGCGCCCCACGCTGCTTAGCTACCTTTGGAGACAGCGAAACGGCCTTGCAAGATAAGAAAAACAGGGGGTGTTTCGCCCCAAGAAGAACAGCGGAGCAGACGACGCGGCCGCAACAGATAGTTCTATGCGCGTGCGCACACCCTCGCCTATTTTGCCGTTGAACACCGTGATAAGGCGCTGACATGCCGATCAGTCGTCGCTTCCGCTATATTATTAAAAATTTGGGAGGCTGTACGTAGCGTAAATTTGGTTCGTCACGTAAAAAAAAAAAAATATCCGCGTATCTCTTTTCTTCATTTCAAATGTGGTCGCAAGACGACAGGACGACAGTCTTCTTCCGCCCCTGCCACGTTATTTCTCCGCTTTCTGCACCCATTACTCACGCTTTTCCCTTCCCTGTAGTTCCTCTCATGATGAATTCTATGAAGGTTTTTTTCAATGCAGTTCAATTTTCCCAACTCCGCACTGCTGGCGCGTCGTCTGGTGGGGTAACGCCCATCCTTTTCGTTATCGTTCTTGTTTCTTGTTTTGCCTGGAACAGCACGAGATCGAGTTTTGTTCTTTGTGTGTTTTGTTTATATCTCAGGTTTGTGCACCCTGTTAAACAAGTTTCTTTGTATTTAGTGTCGTAAAGACAAACCCGGTATTCTTAACTAAAGAAACACGGATACTCTTGTTGATTCACTTACCTTTTGCCTCAGATGTGCCTGGGGTGGACAGCTTAGAACAGAGTCGTGCCTATGTATACTTACGAAAAAAAAAAACTTTCTTTTTTGCCCTTCAGCTAAATAGAGTGACAGACAGACAGACAGACAGACAGACAGACAGACAGACAGACAGACAGACAGACAGACAGACAGACAGACAGACAGATCTAAATTTTCGCGTTTAGGTAACCAAAGATAGACTTTCATTTTTTGAAGATCATTTTCCCGCGGTAGGGAAAAAAGTTAAAGGAGCCACGGCACGAAAGGAAGGCCTTTGCCCTGGAACACGAGCCCCAATTTTACCGCATGAAATTGACATCCGCGGTGCGCTCGATTGCTGGGAGCAGGTCTTGCTGCATATGGTATACGGTTTCGAGTGGCTCTGTCGCTGGCAGTGAGTCAACCATGGCCTCCTGTTCAAGCCCCATTTAGCGACACTCGTCCCTTTCGCGAGGCTCCTGCCCAGGAGCGAGACACGACCCGTCTGTATTGTACCCATCTGACACCGTTCCCCCAGCGCACACTCAACACGTCCGGGACACAGGGCTACCTCACGGGAGACCCCCAGACCTCTTACGGTGGATATGGGCACCAATAGTGAACCTTTCTCTCTTGCCTGCGCAAAACGATGGTGAAACACTAGCAGTAAACACTCTTATGACGGTAATTTCTCTAACAAAAATATTTTGTGATTTTTGTTTCCGTGCCATTAGCGTGAGCAGTTCAATGGAATGACGATCCTCAGAGGCGTTTAGACGCAGTAGCTGCATTCATTTGTTATAAAAGTTGTACTACCCTATTTACTGACCTATATAGTTAGCGCATGGGGGTCACTGAATAAGGGATCAATATTGTTTACTGAGTGTCGAATGGCGTTATGAATGATACACAAATGGCAATATGAATACGAAATGTATTTAATTTTCAACGAGGGTACTTTAAAAACCAAATACCAGTGCAATTCAAGACCACTAAATACATAGATTGGACAATTAGACGATGGTTGCGAAACACAAGGACGATGGCCAGTAAAGTCATGATGACGTCCCGTAGAATCCGCACAACCAAAATATTGTTACGTGGTGGAATAACGATGAGACGAACCATGATTACTGAGGCGATGATTTTAATGGGCGTCCTCCATCTTGGCGCGAGCACGGCTATGTCCCTCGATGTGCTTCATCTTCTTTGAAGGCGGGCAAACACGGCGGCATGTGGCATGTGTAATTGTCCACTTCTTCGTCTCTTCCTCGTGCAATATGTAGAAATGGCGCATCTGGGGCGTTTATTGTGACGTCCCTACGTCTAGAGACAATTCTGTTTGTGCAAGTTAAAAAGGAAGAGTCATGGTAAAGCTATTTAATTACAGACAAATCAGAATCAACGAACCCCGGTTCATGCGTGAGCATTACGTTACGGCTCTGCATGGTACGTGGGTGGTAGGTAAATAAAGAAAAATTGCGAGGACACCTCACCACTCCTTATGATGTAGTGATTGCAACAGCGTTAGTCCCGAATCCCCGAACCTGTCATCTCGTTGTCAACACAATGCTTTTCCCCTTGCTTCTTTCCCCGATCGCTGGAACTGCACGCTTTCAAGGGTGCGATTGTGTCTTGACATTCTCATTATCCCATCCCCCTTTGCGCCTTTTATAAATTCTTCGGTTGGTCGTCGATCATGCCTACAGCGTGGACCAGTCGCCATTGTTGGGACATTATTTACCCTATTAGGGGAAACGTACTTTTCTATTTTTTTTTGAAACCTTCACAAAGCGCAACACTAAAAAAAACGAGACGAAGAAAGGGAACACAGGACGAGCGCTACTCACAACGAAAGTTTAATCAGAAAAAACGAAGTACATATACCCTCCCAGTCATCAGACCACGCATGCATCTCCTAAAAACAGGGTGGAATAACCCAAAACCACAAAAAAAATATCAAACCCACAAAAACAAAAGCAAACACCTACATCATCAATTGCCACAGGGTGTACAACTTAATGACCACCAAGATACGCAATGTCTTTCTCGTGTAAAGCAACAGATGGCTGACTGACACAATCATCCCCTCTCTGGATTATCTCGAACGCTTCAGCCACTTCTCTGGTCAACTGCCGCACATGCCTGAACACAATATTTGTATCACCGAAAAGCGGCCTACAACCACCACGATGCCGGCATTTGCTGCAATGTTCCGCAGGATGTGACGATATGGCCGCTTTTATCAGAATCAGCGAACCCCGGTTAATGCGTGAGCATTACGTTACGGCTCCGCATGGTACGTGGGTGGTAGGTAAATAAAAAAAAATGCGAGGACATGCTCTCTGAGGCTCGTTCATGCTCTCTGAGGCTCGCGTTTACGCATCTGCCCGTTTGACCTACGTATTCCCTACCGCAAGACAGTGGAAGTAGTACATAAACACAGCCAACACTGCACTTGACATACCACGTCTCATGTTTCACACTACATTTCGGTGTTCCCTTTCTTCGTCTCGTGTTTTTTAAGTGTTGCGCTTTCTGAAGGTTTCAAAATGCAATTTCACTAACTAGCCCAACTCGCCATTCTGCTGCAGCGTACTTTACTACTTGCCTTATAGCAACCTCCTTAACTAATTAGCATGCTTAAATTACTCATGTAGACCTCACTACATGTGTTTAACACATGTATCTAGCACACGTCGGCCGTTTCGTTGGCCATCCGTTGGCCATTTCCAGGGCCATCTCTTGGCCCCGATGACACCGGATTTTTTACTGCTGAGTTAATTAAGGCTGTCGCAATAAAAGTAACGTAATTACGACCATTTCAAGAGAGATAATTGAAATGATTTCCCCTTTAAACTTTCATTGCAACGAAGCCAATAAACAGCGGCGCATTTCTTACGATTAAACACGCGAAATTGCGCGTTTTGACAAGGCGTTTACTTTGCAAGGAAGTAAGGTGCTCCAGCTATGTACTTGCGAATGCTTCATGTTATATAATGTTCGACCTAAGGCAAGGTGATTCTGCGACAAATTACTACATACTTATCAATAAGTATTCTTGCGAGGATTTGTAAATTGCGAAGGAATTGCAACGTTGCTTCATAGCGCGTATAAGGGAAAGCCCAGGATAGACTACTCTGACAGGGCCGAGAATATTGACCTTTCAATACGCGGACAATTAAAAGTACCACAAGTTTTATAGGAAGAAGTAACCATATATATAAAAGAAGAAACCCAAGGAAAGCAGGAAGGCTGGCCACGCTAGAGGGCGTAATTGCCGCATAGCACCAAACTCACTCGTATGTCGCACAAAATGACAGGAATGCTTTGTATTATTTTTCCAACACCCAATAAGAAAAACGAAATCAACGTCACGACCATATGAAAGCGTAGTGTCCGCTAAACTTGTTCTCATGGAAAAGCGGCAGGAGCTGACGGGTTTTTATCGAGTGTGATTAAGCGCGTGGCACTAGAAGTAAGTGACGTGTTAGCGTACATTACTAATCTATGTCTGTCCACCGGCGTTTTTCCTGAGGAACTTAAAGTTGCTAGAGTGACGCCGATTCATAAAGGGGGAGCACACGCCAATGTACCAAATTACAGGCCAATATCTGCCCTGACAGTTTTTTCCAAGGTATTTGAGGGAGTAATCTATAATAGACTGTCGACTTTCTTTCTTAAACACAATGTAATTTCGAAGTATCAATATGGTTTCCAAAAATCTAAATCAACAAGCAAGCATTACTGTACATTAAAGATAAAATCATTGCAAACATCGAAAACAGGCAGTTCACACTTGGACTGTTTTTAGACCTTAAAAAAGCATTTGATTCGATAGATCATAATATTTTTCTAAGTAAATTGGAGAGATAGGGAATACGTGGCGTGGCAGGTAACCTTTTAAAAAGCTATTTGACTCAAAGAAAGCAGTTTGTTCAACTAAACTCCACTGCATCAGACATATTAGAGCTAAAACAAGGTGTCCCGCAAGGCTCAAAGTTAGGCCTGTTACTGTTTATAGTTTATGTAAATGACATCATAAATATCGAAGGTCCGCAAGAACTTGTAATGCATGCGGATGACACTAACGTATTCTTCACGTCTGCTAATATAATTAAACTTCACTCAATGGTAAATGTTTACTTGGAACAATTATCAAATTGGTTATTAGATAATAAATTGCAACTTAACGCTACAAAGACAACTTACATGATATTTAGGCCGTACAATAAAAATGTCGAGAAAGAAATCCTGATTATATTTAACGGAACCAAGTTAAACCGAGTGACAGAACAGAAGTTCTCAGGTGTTTGGTTTCAAGAACAACTTTCGTGGAATACTCATATTGCTCACCTGTCCACCGAACTCTCTAAAAGTATAGGTCTCATATATAGAATCGGCCATTTGATACCACTATGGTTGAAACAAAACTTATACAATGCTCTCATTCATTCGAAACTATGCTACGGGATTTTGGTTTGGAGGACCACAACTAAAACTAATTATAACAGGCTCATTGTATTGCAAAAAAGAATTTCGCGCATATATTTAGATTATCATGGCTGTTACACAGATTTGAGGACAAGTCCTTTATTTACTGAATATTCAATGCTTCGAGCTGACTAAATCTATTACATAAAGGTTCTGCACACCATTTATAAGCAAAAGACCCACAATCAAGTTAACAATAAATCTTTTGGCTACCATCTCAGGCATACAATACGGCACACTCCAAAAGTAAGAACGAACTATGGTGAGCAATCTTTCCTATACCAGGCAACTGAAATATTAAATAAATTGGGAGAAAAATTTAACTTCCACGTCAGTGAACTTACGTTTAAAAAAACAGGTCAAAGAAGTGTTACTTAAGCAAAACGCTTGCAATACTGATGTATAATTAAAGGTTTGAAATATATGTCTACATGTTCCCCTAAAGGTGGAAATTAAAAACAATTACAAACAAAAATACATTCATACGTAATTGTGACATAGTAGTGTAACAGATGAAACTTCATGCGTACGAATTACTGCGTTTATGTGTACACTGTGATCCTTCCGTGAATTTTAGACCTATGCTTTGTATAATGCATAGGAAATGTAGTAATGACTTTGCCTTGTGCTATTTCTCTATTACGATTGTGCTATTAAGCTTAAATTTGTGAACAGACGTGGAATTATGTACGCTGTAAATCGGGTGGCTGAGGCCCCTGTCAGGCCACGTCCGCCTTTAGTCTCAACCTCCCCTTGGTTTTGCCAAGAAATAAAAATCAAATACTCAAATACTCAAATAAGAAGGAATTAACGTCAGAAGTTGAATTTTCGAAACCAGAAAGCGCATTACTTTAAACATTTTGGCTCCAATCCACGCTGTGAAGGTGGTTGGACAGCGAAGCTGCAAACGACACTCACAACGATTACCCATGCGATGTTACTTGAATTCACACACGTGGCTCTACAGAGTGAAACCAGAGACGACCGAACGCAGCAGCGACGGCGGAAAGAAAACGGAGAGGAGCGTCTGGCGAAGGGCGAGGAGGAGCGCAGCACGCGCGGCTATGGCGTCCTCTTTCTCCGTGCCTCCCGTTCACTCTTGTTTCATTCGCGGCCGCCAAGGAGCGCCCTCCAAGCCCTCCCCGTCTCCAGACGCTGTTCCGTTCGCCGCTAATCCAAACCACGTGAACGCCGTTATCCACCATTATGCGGTTTGCACTTCACACGAGGGCTTTGAATGAGCGCAAGTGGTAGACCCACCGCTGTGCTCGTTAAGTACAGCGTCTGTGTTCCCGTCTCCCCGTGGGGGCGTAGCTTGGTGGGTAAGGTGACGGCTGTCGTTCCATTACTCCATTCGAGTGCAGGTTCAACTCCTCGCGGTGCCAGTAAGTCCTTTCATTTAGCCCGGCGTTTTCGGCTGACACGGGCATGAAAATTTCCTTGGCTGGTAGAGGTATAGCAGTACAAAGTTTGGTCGAATATTTGTTGACCTTACGCCGGTTGTCCTTTTTCTCTTTTCAGTTATAGATTTAGCCATTTCTTTGTCAGCTGCCGGCTTGCATAACAATATGACTTCTGCTGATGTTCGCAGAGCTTTCAAACATTACTTGTTTTACCGATACTTTTATCTATAGTTTACTTTTTATTATTTTCAACTGGAATAATTTAACGCACCACAGCAAATTTTAGCTACGTGAGCTACAGTTCTAGTTGTAATACGGGGTGAAAAAATAACTAATAGCGCGTATATCAGCCCCATGTAATCTCCGGTTTAGAACAATAAAATAGTAGGCGGGCAGCAAACTAGTACACCATGGTCAACAACGCAAACAAATCCACTCACTGGGAACTGCACCCCCACCCCCGCCCTCTTCCCAAACTCAAACGAAGAAGTGCTTGTTTCTAGAGGGCAAACAATAAAATACTGATCACCCCCTAAAATCCCGCACCCCAACCGCGACAGCACTCATGGGATTGCTGGAGGAGGATGTGCCGGCGACAGTTGCGGTAGTTTCGGCGCACGTTAAAGATCCCAAGGTTGTCAAACTTAATCCGGAGCCCTCCACTACGGCGCGCCTCATCGCCTGTGTAGTGTTGGTGCGTTAAACCTCATATTCAATCAATCAATCAATCAATCAATCAATCAATCAATCAATCAATCAATCAATCAATCAATCAATCAATCAATCAATCAATCAATCAATCAATCAATCAATCAATCAATCAATCAATCAATCAATCAATCAATCAATCAATCAATCAATCAATCAGACAGTTTCGGGAGGCAAAGGTAACTAACTCTCCACCCATCAAGCAGGATGTGTTCGAGGGTGGTTTCGGGAGGTTATGAGCATGCGGTTGGTTTGCCGGTTGCATTCACGCACCCGCAGCCAATCACACTACGTGCGCGTGAGAGAGAAGTAGCTAGGGTCCTCGTGAACTGCTACCAGCACCCTGCACTCAATAGTGTAGAAAAGACCCCAAACGAATAACAAGCGAAAGATGTTGCGACTAAACGTTCGCCAAGAGCCCAGCCCTTCCGTCTGCGGAGAACCTATACAGCGCTATTGCAGGCTTATTCACTTTACTGTTTTCTCAAAACCCGTGAACTCCGGGTAAATGTAGCGGCCAAGGTGATCTGGAGCTAAAGACGAAGTCTGGTGTTCGGTTCCCTGCAATGGAGAGCTTTCTTCATGTGTGTATTTGTGCGTAGAAGCGCACGTTCATGGATCCTGGGTTAACTAAACATAAATAAATGAGTAGCCCTCCACAACGGCACCAACCTTTAGCACAGGGGTAAGCATGATACTCTGGATTCCAAATACAAAACTCCAATTTGAAACAACACGAATTGAAAACAGCGCAGGTGGCCCCTATCGGTCCCAGACAGTGAAAAACCAAGAGTAATATGAAAGCCACGACTGCTGCTCTTCTTAATTAAATTTATCTCGAGGGACCCTGTGCTAGCTCTAAAAATTATACACATTAACCTACAGGTGAGACGAGAACTGCGAAAACGGCCACTTTCAATAGTAAGCCACGCAAGCAGATCGTAAAGACGCAAGGAAAGCACCGTGGAAACAGTTGCCTCTGGCCATCCCGACCCAGAAAGCGCAGGCTGAACCAACCTGCTGACACGTATATTGCGAAACGCGGCTAATTGCATTCTGGAGATAGGATAGCAAAGCCATTTCACGCGCTTGCGTTTTGGTTCGTTTTATATTTTTCCCAGCCACTCGGGTAAGCGCAAGCCCCCGTGTATTACATTTGTCAAAGTATTCGTGCTCTCCGCCATCGCGCTAGTTAAACAGGAAAGAGCGCGTTGAGGTTAACGATATTGAGGCTTAGCGTCAGAGTTGCGGTGCCTGATTTTCTGATTGAAGCGACAGACAGACTATAGCCCTGTGTGCAGAAGATTCAAGCTTGCACAGATGGGAATCTTTCCCCGGGACCTTAAGCAAATCCTTACCCTTCCACCTTGGAGCACCCCATGACGCGTTAAACCCTTTTGGTTTAGATGCGAAGTCTAAGGCACTGGGGCTGCTTTTCTTACGGATGTGATGAACAACAACACAAAAGAATGCTTGGGTGCTATTATTCTGGTGCTAATGCGAAAATCTTGCACAGATGGGAATTTCCGCCAGGTACCTTGCGTAAATTCGATACGGACCCCCCACCGCAGCACACCTAGCGATGAGTTAAACCCGTTTGGATGCGTTTCTTGTGTCGCACACAGTTGACTGTCCTCGCACGTCTGGTCTCTAAAAAAATTCTAAAACTCTAAAGTTGGAGTGTTTTACACGCCGGAGCTACCTTGACTATGACGCATGCTGTAAGTGGAGGGCTACGGGTTATTTTGACCACCTGAGGATCTTTAATACGAGCTGCAATATCGGCACGCGTGTTTTCGTTTTTCGCTTCCATAGTAACAACGAAAACAGGCTCCGCAGCCGGGATAGAACCCACGTGCATGCGTTCACCCGCACATATTAACTTCTGAGCCACCGCGATGGGCACGTTATCTTTCTGTTGGAAATGGCTAGTGGACTAGGAAATCAGCCCAAGGCGTCCCCGCGAACGCTGGTCCAGTTCATAAAAGCTGAAGGGTGCCAGCCAGTCGAAATTCATTGCAGAAGGCGGGCTCTATATGCTGACAAAAAGCATGACGTGAAAACCCCTGACAACCGTTATACAGGCTAAGACACCTTGAACAAACAGTACAGAGTCATTAAGAATAAGAGGCCTGGCATGTATTTTTTGTGATTATTTTGCATGACAATGATCGTGCACGTGCAGCGCTTGTGCAATATGCGTTAGCGTAAAAATGGCGGAACGTTATGCACCATTTAGCCTACAATCCTGGTATCTCACAATGCGACTTTGACATGCATGAACCCTTCAAGAAATGTAATAAGGGACAACGATGCCACTGCCCTGAGGACTTCATGGATGCGTTGGCCAAATTATTCAAGGGGCAAGCATCGGCCTTCTTCGCTGACGGTATCCGCCGTCTCCCCCGAGTAATGGGGCGCCTGCCTGAATGCGTTCGGTACCCCCCCCCCCCCCGCCCCCCTCCCTGACCCCCCCCCCCCCCAATAAAAAGAAAGCATGGTCTGATGCAACCGTTATTTGTAGTCTCTTGCTGGGTATCCAATTCACAAATACTTACTCCTATTAGATCAGAGTAGCAGCCAGTGAGACGTGTGAAGTCTGGGACACACCGGAGACCATACGCGATGTTCTATGCGAGTGTTCACGTTTTTTATCTGAAAGAAGGCAGCTATCCTCAACTCTACGGAAGCTAGACTGTCGGCGGCAGTTCTCTGAGGAGAGAATCCTGGGCCACTGGCCTTCTCCGTCATCTACGCACAAGGCGAAAAAAGTGCTCCTGTGTTTTCTAAAAACGACAGACATGTACAGACGGCTGTAGCCCAGAAAACTGCACTCTATGACCTCACTGAACTCTATCGTCTATAGTGTCCTAACTCTGGGCACACCTCTTTACGCTGTGTCCTTACCTTTCCCCTCCTTTTTCGGTTTTCCTCTTTTCTTACCATTGTTCCCCTTCACACGTGCGGGATAGCAAACTATGCCTCCGCCTGGTTAGCATTCCTGCTTTCTTTTACTCTGTTTCTTTCCTTCCTGATTTATTTAGTTCTACCGCGTTTCCTACTATACTAATTTGTTCACCGTAAGCGAATCGTATGAACGAGTTTCATTTTATAACGCCTTGTGCATAGCCCTACGTTGGGATTGGGAACAAAAATTGAAAATGGCCGACTTTCATCGCCGGAAGGCGTAGAGTTGCGGGTGCGCCGCCATTCAAAGTGTCCTTGCTATCGCATGGCACACAGCGTCAGTCAGGGCGATCAAAGTTAAGTCGACAGGTATTTTTAAAATTAGATGAACGTGAAGACCACCGTTACAGTGAGGTTATGCGCCAGGGGGGACACCCAATGAGGTGCTAACTATTGATGTCGGTGGCTTAATTAACTAAAATTGATTAACTAACTTCTTAGCGGCTGCAGGAAGCAGGCATGTTTGAATTGAAAAGTTAGAGGCAATCGTGTTTCCACGCAGTTCCGTTCGGCAGAATTCTTCTAGCGCATCCGTACTCCGAGATATCGAACTGCGAAGTTTAATTGCCGTTCGCATGATTACGCATGGAAGACAGTGAAGACCGGCGCAAACTCCTCCCCTTTGTGACGCGCCTGCTACGTTTAGTTCGACAACGGGGTGGAGGCATAGGAAAAATTGATAACTGGCACCCTTTCAGTCTTGACTGGCGTTATCGCAATCTGCAGTGCTCGGGACCGCTATCGAAACGCAGTACAAAGGGGAGGAGCTTCGCGTCTGTCGTCCCTGTCTAGCATGCGTAATCATGCCAACGGCAATTAAACTTCGCAGTTCGATATCGCAGAGTACGGATGCGCTAGAAGAATTCTGCCAAATGAAACTGCATGGAAATACGATTGCCTCTAACTTCTCAATACAAACATGCTTGCTTACTGCAGTCACTAAAAAGTTAATTATTCAATTTTAGTTAATTAAGCCACCGACATCAATGGTTACCACGTCATTTTGTTTCCTCCCTGAGCGCATAACCTCACTGGAGGTGGCCTTCACGTAAAATTAAATGCCTATTTAAAAAAAAATCTGTCGACCTAACTTTGATCCCCCTGTCTATGTTAGTAAGCGTCCCTTATTCTGGTGTGCCCTGTTTTTTTTATGGCACTTGTATTTATTTTATTTAGAGAGCACTTTAATGCGAAAGCACCATGTGCCCCATAAGGAGAAAAATCTGGCGTTGTTAGCAGCCGATGGCACCAAATTCCGTGCTCGTCGTAACGTCGACGTCAAACGAGGGTCTGAAGAAACTGCCTGAAGAAAATGCTTATTCAACTAAAAAAAAAGCCATGACAGAAACAAGAGCTGCACGCAAGAGCAGCGCAGGCAAACGGCTAACCACTACTATTCGCATACGCCACAAGGAACTCGGCTTTCAAGGTACACTCGAGCCTTCATGCGTGCTTTGAATGCGAAAGGAATAAGGCATACCCTTTGTCGATATTGCTACATCTTTTGTGTCATGCTCGTTCTACGAAGCTACCATAATGCAAATTGATACCTTCTCAGTACCGAGAATCGAAGGGTATTTGTACTTGTCGCATACCCACTCCAGGGCATTGGCCAGTACCTATGACAGCTGCTGTCAGAGGCTCACGGTCAATTCCCGTACCGCTTCCCATTGTCGTAATGTTTTCGCATTCAAAGCACAGAAGCAGTCCTAAGTACCCGCAGCCCTTGTTTAGTGCCAGAGAAAAGCACTGCTTCCCGTTTATTGGACTGTTAGTTTCCCAGAAAGCCGTGGTCTTATAGGAGGGGAGGGGTTGCTTTCACTGGTGTCAGCCAATCTGGGCAGTCTTCTCGTGACCAGTCGCCAGGGGAATGAAATGAAGTCACTTGCGTCCACTTCCCACTCACCTTGGTTTGTAATTTTCAGGGTTGACTCACGAGCTTAATAGGAAAGGAAAAAAGGGGAACTTTAAATAGAATATCAAGATACGTATGGCGCGATCACGCCCTAGATCTGTAACAGTAAACGCGCACTGGAGAAAACAAAACAGGAAAAGCAGGCGGCATTATCTTTTGTTAAAACGGTCCGGAAGCAGGGTGGTTTGTAGACGATTCGGATTCGTAAAGAAGTGTCGCATGAATAGGACACAACCAATAAAGACACAAAGCCCAGATATTAGTTGCGAGCCAGCGCTACGTGTATTCGCTCGTTTTATCATGCCAGAGCCATGCGCTGTTTTTGCACTTTTTATGTAGTTTATATTAAACTTGGCGAATTTGTAGATGTTTTTGTGGTGGTTTTGGGGGCTTTGAGGGTGTGTCGGAGCCCCTCCCAACCCGTGCGAAGACGGGCCGAAGGAGCCCCTGGAAGAAATGGAGATGTCGCGAGGACCAATAACTACGTCATCGTAGCTTGTCATTTTACGTCGTGTGACAACCATAGACCCTCTGCCCTCTCCCGACGCCGCACACTGGCCCGAGGCAGAGAGATGTGTGGGGCGACCTCGACTACCGCTCGCTCTGCTACAACATCGGTGAAGCTAGGCGAACGTACCGTCGCTCCCATGTCAAGCGGATCAGCAGGCTTCAAGACATCACGAACTACCTTAACGTCCAAGACCGTCAAATAACCATGGCTTTTACCGCCGTGAATCTCTAGCCCGTCGGCAATTCCCTGAAGTCGGCCGTGGGAGGTCGCCAAGTAGCCGTAGAGAAACTAAAGCCGTGACTTTTGACGGTAAAGCAGGTGTACGTCGGAAATACGGAGAACCACCACCGCTGTGTCCTTGCTGTTACGAGCCGGCCCATCGGGCGGGGACCGCCAAAGACCTTCCGACACAGCCACCTGGTCGGCACAGCCGTCAAATGATGTTGCTGAAGCGTTCATTGACCAAAGAAATAAACCCAAACTATAATTTTCAGTCTTATGTTCATGGACTCCCGATATTTGCCCATAAATGAAAATTAACTTGCGCGGCCCCCCGTCGACATAATTTCTGGCGTAATTTTCATGGGCCCAGTAAATGGCCAACGAGATACATTAGTAAAACAATAATTTCTCTGCGGTCATTTTCGCCTACGCGAAGAATTTTTTCAGAATTTAATGTATTTGTCTGGTTTTTGTGTGTGCCACGGCCGAGTGGAGTATGAATGCTTCTTTGAAAAGAGAATTTATTAATAAGGAAGCACCACGGTGCAGCGACGAGTGATAACAGGGCTTCCTTAAAATAAGTATTAAATCAGTTCCAAAACTATTCCGGCAAGCAACCCGCTCCGAAAAAAATTCTGCAGAAATTCAGAGAATCATCTACTAACGCGTAGCATTCTTATACCGCTTGTCCTGAGTGTGAGTGTTTTCCAGCCAAATTGTTTAGTTTTTCTAAATCCTGTCCGACCAATTACCTCCATTTACGGTATTACGACGATTAGAAGTGGAACTTTCGCGATATCTGCATTATTGTGGAAATGCAGGGCGTTACACGGTTCGCCATTTTCCATAACTATTTTATATTTTTCTTAATTCTTGAATTTTTCAAAAATTCGTTCCACCAATTATCTCCATTTAGGCTATTATAACGGTTACAGGTTGAACTTTCGCGAAATCTTCATTATTGGGGAACAGCAGGGTGTTACACGTTTCGTCATGTTCCGCAATGTTTTATATATTTTTTTATTTTTTCGTTTTTCAAAATTTAGTGTGACCAGTTATCTCCATTTCCGCCATTATAGGGAATAGAGGTAGAACTTCCACAATATCTACATTTTGGTGGAAATGCAGGGTGTTACACGGTCTCGGCTGGGGGTGTACTCGGCAAAGAATGCTACGTATTAAAAACGAAAAAAATGGCGGGGGGGGGGCGGGGGATGAAGGGTGGCAGTGACAAGCAGCCACAAGGATAATTTACAGAAGTTTAAGTTCAATGAATCCCCAAAGAACATTTTGTGAGACTGGCACTGACTCACATACGAAACTACTCAATCCTTCTATATGCAGATATTCAAGTTATTGTGCCCGCCGCGGTGGCTCAGTGGCTATGGCGCTGTGCTGCTGAGCTCAAGGACGCTTGCTCGATTCCCGGCCGCGGCGGCCGCTTTTTTGATGGAAGCGAAAAGGAAAAACGCCCATTTGTCCTAGATTAATCCGGAGCCCTCCACTATGACGCGCCTCATCGCCTGTGTAGCGTCGGCACGTTGAATCCCCCAATCAATCAATCATCAAGTCATTGTTCCTGACCTGTATGAAGGGGGCAGGGGAAGAGCAACGCAAGTGCGATTCCTCAATACCTAGCGCCGCGAGCTCGCACTCCCAATTCCTCACCGAAGTGGAGCGAGCCCGCTAGGGTGGTGCGACCATTGCCCTTTGTGGTTGGGCTCGAAGACCCACCACACCCCAATTTCGCCACAATACAAATTCACCAGCACCCATGAACAAATTCACGAATGCATCTTTGAAATGCTTTCTCATTCCGAGTTTGAGATCGAAGTGCCTACTTGGAAGAGTTCTAAACGTTGTGGCCACACAGCATTGAAATGAGGCGTTCTCAAATATTTCAGTGTGACCGCAATGCTGACAAGACGGTAACAAATCAGAAGAACTTTCCATACTCGTAACCATCCAAATCTCGGACATGAGCCAGAAGTGCCATCGACGCCATCTTAATTCAAATGACACCACGCGCTGCATTTTTGGTAACGTCCCATAATTTACTTGCCTCAGTTTCTCAACAATTTAAGCTTGGGAAGCCAGACCACGGCTTCTTAAGTGTTTTGATCACGTACGCGTAAACTGGCCATGGCTGCTCAGCGGCGGTCCGGCGATGTGCTCATCCTAAAACAATTAATGACCGAGATGTCCCGAGAAAGTACTGCAGCAGCGCCCTCCCTGGATACTCAGTGGAGTCAACGGGGGAAACGCGGCGCGTTCCGGCATCCCGCCAGACGTGGGTTGCAAGCACTGCAGGCTGTTCCACCCATGGATTTGGGCAGCCTCAAGAAGGCGCACGATCCGTTTCTGTCTTGCCTGCCCAGAAAAAACGATCCAAACTTCGTGGCCAGCTGTCGGGTGAACGGTGCAGTGGTTTGCATAATACAAATAAGCGCCACCGAGACGGACGACTTAATTATGTAGCCACGCCTTGCGAGGAACAAACGAAATTCCGCTGCAATTACCAGACGTTGCCCCGAAGTCACGAGGAGTCGCTCCCACGTGTCACGCGACACTGCACCTTAGGCGTGGAACACCATAACTTGCACGCGGGAACTGTCAAGCCAGTCTGCGTCGCCTGCCAAAACAGAGGCAAACGTGCTGAAGCGTAACGCCCTATCCTCGCTCCGGTTCAGCCAGGCACCAGGAAGTTAGCATACGTATTAAATAGCCACATCAATTCTCGGCGGCCTGTCCTCCTCACGGAGCAGCAAGACGCGTCATCTACATACGCTGACACCTAAACGTGCCCCTTCCAGGCAATGGGAAACCGCAAATGTCACAACCGAAGCCGAAGAACCCACACAACCCATTCACAAGGTTCACCTCTAGTCAGCTAGAATCATCGGCCTGTGGTGGTCCAGGAGTTCCGTACATGTCATGCATTACGGAAAACGCTGGTAAGAATGTCGCCTAACGCAGGGTTGGCATAATTTTCCTTTAAATTGAAACACCGATTCTGTTTGCGACAGCTTGCATGGGAGAGATGGCTCCATTTCGATCATTCATTGAAGTGTATTCATATTTTAGCAGCAGGAAATTCGTGTGCCGTCCGTCCGCAATTTTGTGGGCCATGGACGCCTGACTTTCGACCAACGTAGTCAACTGATGCTGTCACATTACAAAGAGAAGAAGAAAATGAACGCGCCACAGCGACTCACACGCCGCTCAAAGTCACAGAGAACAACTCCCAATTAGCTTTCTGGGAGAAGACCCCGTTAACATCTGAAACAGAAAAGCTTTAAGCTCGCGCCACACACGCGTGTACAGCTAGCCGACGATCAGGTTGACAATGCCGGCCGGTACGACGGCGCATGTGCAGCAGGAGGAAAGAACGGGAGATATGGGGTAGAATGAGCAGTTCGGCACCTACAGCTTCGCGGGCCATCCACTTCTGAAGGACAGGACGTCTCCTCAAGTTTTTTTTTTTTTTTTTACGTTGAAGTTTATTATTTGACATGCTTCAAAGATTGCGTACAAATGATAGCACCGAAGGAGAGCCGTAGTTTAGGAGATGCCGGCGTCCATCGGGTTCATAGCATTAGTGCTCTAAATAATGGCTACGGAGTTAAAAATCACAAGAAGCAAACTGCGATAAGAAGGGGACACGGCGAATTGCGGAGGGGTTTTGCTCCAAAATACGTATAGGTGGTAGAGCCCCTAACGCTATCTCCAGTTTTATTTCGACTCCGCCACGAACTCAATACTTTCCGTCATTTCCCTCCACATAAGCGCAGGGATCGGAACAAAATTTCCACTACTGTAACAGCCTGTAAGGAAATTTTCTTCCCTTACTGTGAGCTATGGGATACAATTGGAAGCAACTCTACTTCGATACTACAATAAAATAGAAGGGTAGAAGGAGGCTGGCGATAGCGCTATAAAGCATAAAGAAGCTGGTATAGGCCAACTAAGTTGAATTTGTACGCGAAAGACAACCAGAAAAGGAGCAATGTAGCGTTGGAAAACGCATACGGAGCAGGTATAGACTGGATAAGCCCTATGCAGCATGGTCTTCGGGGCAACTGCGTACTCTGCATGTAGCTTGCTTGGGATTATGTACGCATTAATAGACAGCTACAATGAATATTCTCCTTGTATATTTGAAAATACTGAATTCGATCCACGCAAGCAACATTAATTTATTTAGTGTAGTGTGGTGACCAATAGTTTTTGCATTTGGCAAATAAGTTTCAGACATCACGGACTGGGCGTTGAAGTCTATCTTCGGGTCCTAATATCTCCCGCTGGGTTGGTCTTATAGGAAATTCGTGCCTCAATTTAATGGAGTGGTCTATTTATACTTCATTTTATAAAATCTTCGAGAAAGACATGCGGAACCACCAACACACCTGTTCCGTACATGCCTTATTTTCCCTTCAATACCCCCCCCCCCTCGTCTGCCCTTTCTTACTACGCAATATACAGGAACTTTACTCTTACTCATCTTAATACGCCAACGTCAGGGGTCTGTCTCGAGGCCTCGAGGCTATATTTTGGGCAGGCCCGCAGGCAGCACTAAAATTTTATCGCGGATCGTACCATTCGCTGGATTTAAATGACTCACGTTTGGATGATACAGAGTTTAACGACACGCAGACGGCCATTCACGCATGCCAGTGCAACTGCAGTTATAGAAATGTTTTAGTGCTATCTCCTTCCGTTGCTATGATCCAATCGTATCATAAACGCAGCTACAAATGGAAGAGATGAACTGAAATAAGCAAAAGTGTAAAGTGTGGGCCGCATAGCAACTCAGCACGCTACTTAATTTAGCCTTGTACATGTGCAATCAGTGGTGATGTTGTACAAACCGGACAAATTTCGTGTAAAAACCGGAAGGTGGGAGGGGTGATGTCACGGTACTGGGCAATCGCCGCTCGCCATGGCCCACCACGAAATGACTATACAAGGAAGAAGCTCTGTGCGGGGCTGCTTGAAGACAATATTACGTACAAGTGGAAAAGAGGGCGGGCCACTGGCACAAAAATAACACTGGCTACTTGTTTTGTCGAGTTTCAAACCGGCTGCATAACTATAGTTGTGTGATCTCAAAGATGACTGCTCCTATATGTAGTGAGCCTACTCGGCAGTCGAATCGGAAAAAGACAGCGTTTGCGCTGTGCTGATACTAAATCCGCATAAGAAGGTTGGAAGGTTTAATAGGGAAATCACGTACAGAATACGGATATAACACCGGAAAGCTGGACCTTGGGCCTGCTTCACGATTTTCCTGATGGAGCAACCGATTCATCTAAGGGAAAAAAATGATTTATGACAGGCAATCTCATGGGCCTAGAATAAAAAAAAAATGTCCCCTGCGTTGTGACATCAGGCAATCGAAAGCGTCGTGCTCGCGATGCGTTATGTCACAAGTGAAAACAACCCTTTTAGAGTCATATCGTATACTGGGCTAGGACCGCGATTGGCTTTATTTGCTAGTGATGATTTATCCAGGTTTGTCGTGACGAAACCGGCCCACAGGGCCTTCGTTTCTGGGTTTTTTCTTCTTTTTAAATGCAACTCTAGCGATGAATTTGCTGTTTGTGCTTTCGTCAGCAAACTTTGACCGGAGCCAAATTTTACCGTTTGATGCGCCTATCCGTGTTTGCCGCACGCAAAGACGAGCAATTTGCGCTTTGCCCGACAAAAAAACGCAGAAAGGCATGCTGAGGCATACCCTGAAAGGCATACTGTACATAGTGAGAAGGATCACCAATTCCTTGCCCATCGAGGCAGACAGGTGTAAACGTTTCTCCTTCTGTGTGGACACCATCTGAGGCAGAGAGGGCCTCATTCTGTCCGGTAAAAATTCCAGCCTGAGAGGCACACTCACAAGCTTCTTTCATTTTTTTTTATCCTTCAAATCTGCGATCCATACGAGTAGAATTTAAAGGCCACGAAGAAGCTCGCTGTCGGCAGAGATCGAATTTATGCACTCATACAGAACCCTGCTAATAATACGAACCCGTAAAGATAATGAAAGTAGCGGAAATGTACCATGCCGATTTTTACGGCAACAGCATTAGGTCAGGAGACTTAACTGAACGAAC